>NW_021279480.1:0-1220 GCF_002162155.2 Triticum dicoccoides
AGCCCAACCGCGTAAGGGACGCAAAATCCGGGAACATAACACCGATATGACGGAAACTAGGGCGGCAAGAGTGGAACAAAACACCAGGCATAAGGCCGAGCCTTCCACCCTTTACCAAGTATATAGATGCATAAATTAAGTAAGATATATTGTGATATCCCAACAAGTAAACATGTTCCAACAAGGAACAACATCTCCATGTTCCAACAAGGAACAAACTTCGATCTTCACCTGCAACTAACAACGCTATAAGAGGGGCTGAGCAAAGCGGTAACATAGCCAATCAACGGTTTGCTAGGACAAGGTGGGTTAGAGGTTTGACATGGCAATTTGGGAGGCTGACAAGCAAATGGTAGGCATCGTAGCATTGGCATAGCAAAAGAGCGAGCAAACTAGCATAGCAAAGATAGTAGTGATTTCGAGGGTATGATCATCTTGCCTGAAATCCCGCAAGGAAGAAGAACGAGACCATAGAGAAGACAAACGAATGTAGACGAACGGGTCCTCACAACGCGACGTTATCGGAACCAACCCGAAGAAGCAACACCGGAAAGGAGCAAAACAATCATGGTAAACAACCACCACATAAACATGGCATGATGCACAACCAAGTATGATGCATGTCCGGTTTAATGAAGCATGGCATGACCAAATGCACAAAACAATCCTACAAATTAAGTGGAGCTCAATATGCAACGAGTTGCATATTGACGAAACACCATATTCAAGTTATTTAGTTCTCTCCCGATAATGTACCCAACAATATTAAATGTTATTAAGCATGGCAAGAGGTGAAGCATAAAAGAAACTATCTAACTAAGCAATTTAAATGGGGCCGGATATAACAAACAACAAATCCGGTAAATCCCCATATGCATTAGTAATTTATTGCAACAACAATTTAAACATATTAATTGTTGTTATCATGATGTGGATGACATGAACAAGTTTATGCAATTTTTATTAAAAGTTGACATGAGCATTATGAAGCATTTAGTCGTCATGGCGGAACAAAAAGGGTGCCACGCCAACAACTCAATGAGACGTCGGTGCAAAAGAAAGTGACGGGAGCGTGGCATGTGATGAACGGTGGGGTGCTCCCGGTAACCGGGTTCCCACGGGTTAGGAGCATGGAAACGAGTGTCAAAACGGACACGGTGCAGACAAAGGGGTGCGTCTCATACAACACAAGCATTCGTTCTCGGACGTATCTCGGTGGC
>NW_021279481.1:0-1281 GCF_002162155.2 Triticum dicoccoides
TGTTCATGATAATCGTTTATTATCCATGCTAGAATTGTATTGATAGGAAACTCAGATACATGTGTGGATACATAGACAACACCATGTCCCTAGTAAGCCTCTAGTTGACTAGCTCGTTAATCAATAGATGGTTACGGTTTCCTGACCATGGACATTGGATGTCGTTGATAACGGGATCACATCATTAGGAGAATGATGTGATGGACAAGACCCAATCCTAAGCCTAGCACAAGATCATGTAGTTCGTATGCTAAAGCTTTTCTAATGTCAAGTATCATTTCCTTAGACCATGAGATTGTGCAACTCCCGGATACCGTAGGAGTGCTTTGGGTGTGCCAAACGTCACAACGTAACTGGGTGGCTATAAAGGTACACTATGGGTATCTCTGAAAGTGTCTGTTGGGTTGGCACGAATCGAGATTGGGATTTTGTCACTCCGTGGAAACGGAGAGGTATCTCTGGGCCCACTCGGTAGGACATCATCATAATGTGCACAATGTGACCAAGGGGTTGATCACGGGATGATGTGTTATGGAACGAGTAAAGAGACTTGCCGGTAACGAGATTGAACAAGGTATCGGTATACAGACGATCGAATCTCGGGCAAGTACCATACCGCTAGACAAAGGGAATTGTATACGGGATTGATTGAGTCCTTGACATCGTGGTTCATCCGATGAGATCATCGTGGAACATGTGGGAGCCAACATGGGTATCCAGATCCCGCTGTTGGTTATTGACCGGAGAACATCTCGGTCATGTCTACATGTCTCCCGAACCCGTAGGGTCTACACACTTAAGGTTCGATGACGCTAGGGTTATAAAGGAAGTTTGTATGTGGTTACCGAATGTTGTTCGGAGTCCCGGATGAGATCCCGGACATCACGAGGAGTTCCGGAATGGTCCGTAGGTAAAGATTTATATATAGGAAGTCCTGTTTCGGCCATCGGGACAAGTTTCGGGGTCATCGGTATTGTACCGGGACCACCGGAAGGGTCCCGGGGGCCCACCGGGTGGGGCCACCTGCCCCGGGGGGCCACATGGGCTGTAGGGGGTGCGCCTTGGCCTACATGGGCCAAGGGCACCAGCCCCAAGAGGCCCATGCGCCAAGAGAAGAGAAAAAGGGGAGAGTCCTAAAGGGGGAAGGCACCTCCGAGGTGCCTTGGGGAGGATGGACTCCTCCCCACCCTTAGCCGCACCCTTCCTTGGAGGAAGGGGCAAGGCTGCGCCCTCCCCCTCTCCCTTGGCCCTATATATAGTGGGGAAAAGGAGGAGCAATCA
>NW_021279482.1:0-1042 GCF_002162155.2 Triticum dicoccoides
CATAAACGAGAAACATGTCCTTTGTCCTTTTCAGGTACTTCAGGATATTCTTGACCGCTGTCCAGTGTTCCTTGCCGGGATTACTTTGGTATCTTGCTACCAAACTTACGGCAAGGTTTACATCGGGTCTGGTACACAGCATGGCATACATAATAGATCCTATGGCTGAAGCATAGGGGATGACACTCATCTCTTCTTTATCTTTTGCCGTGGTCGGTGACTGAGCTGAGCTCAGTCTCATACCTTGTAACATAGGCAAGAACCCCTTCTTGGACTGATCCATTCTGAATCTCTTCAAAATCTTATCAAGGTATGTGCTTTGTGAAAGACCTATGAGGCGTCTCGATCTATCTCTATAGATCTTGATGCCTAATATATAAGCAGCTTCTCCAAGGTCCTTCATTGAAAAACACTTATTCAAGTAGGCCTTAATGTTGTCCAGAAATTCTATATTATTTTCCATCAGGAGTATGTCATCTACATATAATATGAGAAATGCTACAGAGCTCCCACTCACTTTCTTGTAAACGCAGGCTTCTCCATAAGTCTGCATAAACCCAAACGCTTTGATCATCTCATCAAAGCGAATGTTCCAACTTCGAGATGCTTGCACCAGTCCATAAATGGATCGCTGGAGCTTGCATACTTTGTTAGCGTTCCGAGGATCGACAAAACCTTCCGGCTGCATCATATACAGTTCTTCCTTAAGATGCCCGTTAAGGAATGCTGTTTTGACGTCCATCTGCCATATCTCATAATCATAGTATGCGGCAATTGCTAACATGATTCGGACGGACTTTAGCTTCGCTACGGGAGAGAATGTCTCGTCGTAGTCAATCCCTTGAACCTGTCGATAACCCTTAGCGACAAGTCGAGCTTTATAGATGGTAACATTACCATCCGCGTCCGTCTTCTTCTTAAAGATCCATTTGTTTTCTATCGCTCGCCGATCATCGGGCAAGTCTGTCAAAGTCCATACTTTGTTTTCATACATGGATTCTATCTCGGATTTCATGGCTTCAAGCCATTTGTTGGAATCCGG
>NW_021279483.1:0-1565 GCF_002162155.2 Triticum dicoccoides
GTTGCAGCCCGAAACGGGTCAGCACATGGAATATGCTGGCAATGTAACACACAGAGAGTAATGGAATGAAACAGCTATACTATATGCATATTTGGCTGGTGGAAAGCTCTATGGTTACAGTTTTGCGTAAAGCCAATTTTTCCCTACTGCAAAGGAATAAAATTATTTAACTATCATGGTAGTTGTTAAACATTGAGAATGGTTGACAGCATTCTCAATCCCAATTAAGCATCATCATCAAACAAAACCCAATAGAATTAATTTTTAGAGTAACATGTTGAGATTCACATGAAAATCTAGGTACTAGATACTCAAGATGTCCGTAACGGGACACGGCTAATCATGATTAGTTTATTACACTCTGCAAAGGTTTGCGCACTTTTCCCCACAAGACTCGATCGCCTCCGTTTGGTTTCTCGCACTACAAGGTGTTTGAGAAGACGGATGACCAAGACATAGTCTTTTAGAAGCGCTAGCACCTTATGATCAGGTAGACCGTACCACCTACATCCCCTACATCTGCTAGTCTACCACTGTAAGAGTTCACACGACTTAGTCAACTATGCTAGAGCCCATAATAGCTTGTGGCTGCACACGGAAGTTTCTAGTATGAATAGTCTGATGATCCCTTTGAGTCTGGGTGGCGGTCCAAAAGAAAAACAGGCAAGTCCTGGAATATCCAGGTGCCTCAATCCACCCAGATGTGTGTTTAAGTTGCCACCTTAGATAAACCATTAATTAACAAACTCACATCTGTCATGGATATCACTCACCCAATCCACGTCTACTAGCATAGCATGGCAAAATAAGCAAACATAGAAGTAACTCCCAAAGGTTTGATAATAAACAGGTAATAGGTACTACCTCAACTACTTCCCATCCCACAATTTAATTAGATCCTAATCATGCAATGTGTGAGGATTATTCTAATGCAATAAAACTGGGTAGTAGGAAAGGTATGATCAAAGTGTTACTTGCCTTACTGATGATATGGGAAACCTAGTGATTCAAAGTAACAAGCGGCGCACTCCGGGTATTCTATCGCAGACAATCAAACAAGCATACAATAAGTACTCATCTAGTGCACAGGTAAAACTCAAATAAGAGATCTAACCAGAAGGTTCAACTTAAGAACTCTGGTTGGCAAAAAGAATCAAATCGAACGAAGCAACGAAAGTCAAACGTCGAAAGAAACAACTTCGTTCTACTAATCTAGATCTAGGGCAAATTTTACAGTAGCAAAATCTTGTTTAAGTTGGTTAAACAGATAGAGGGTTTCGAGACGAAACTCTAGGCGCTTGAATCGACTGATTCCGATAAACGAGCAAAAAGTTATACTAAAACGAAAATCGGATCAGGAATCGCGATCAGAAAAATCGAGGATTTAATCCGAGAAAAAGAAAAATGACGAACGCTCGCTAAATTAAATAAACCGGAAAAACCGATCTATTTGGAAAAAACCGAAACTAAAAAAACGGTGGAAAAACCGACGAAAAAACCGAACGGTTTTTCAAAAAAAAATTTAAAAAAACGGCACGGATTTTGAGGCAGCGGCGGACCTCGGG
>NW_021279484.1:0-1840 GCF_002162155.2 Triticum dicoccoides
ACCGTATCTCTCAGTCTCCTATTTCTAACACATACATGACACTATATATGCCACCAAGTACCATCCAACAAACCAGACCAAAGTACAGAGACTTGCCATCCTAGGTTTCATCTACCTCTTCAGTACTGTCATTGCAGTTCGGTGCCTAACCGAAGATGGCCATCCACAAGGCTTTGCTTCTTGCAATCCTTGGTTGCATCTGCCTCGGTGGTACTGTCATTTCAGCTCGTGAGCTGAATGATGACTTGTCGATGGTGGCGAAGCATGAGAATTGGATGGTTCAGTATGGCCGTGTGTTACAAGGCGCGCCGGTTCGAGGTTTTCAAAGCCAACGTCGAATTCATTGAAACACTCAATGCCCAGAATCACAAGTTCTGGCTCGGCGTCAACCAGTTCGCTGATATCACCAATGATGAGTTCAGGACAACCAACACAAACAAGGGGTTGAAATCAAACTCCATGCGAGTTCTTTCTACAGGATTCAAGTATGAGAATTTGAGTTTTGATGCTCTTCCAACAACGATGGACTGGAGGGCTAAGGGGACTGTCACCCCTATCAAGGATCAAGGCCAGTGTGGTAAGTACACAAAAAATGTGTTGCACTGCATATATGTTTTAATATTTTATTGGATAACACTATAACAACACAATTATTTCTAGGCTGCTGTTGGGCATTTTCTGCCGTTGCCGCGACAGAGGGCATTGTAAAAGTGAAAACCGGCAAGTTAATCTCACTGTCAGAGCAAGAGTTGGTTGACTGTGATGTTCATGGTGAAGTTCAAGGCTGCGAGGGAGGACTCATGCATGGATGATGCAGCCGACGGCAAGTGCAAGGCTGGATCCAACAGTGCTGCAACCATCACCGGCTTTGAGGATGTTCCTATCAATAACAAGGGTTCCCTTATGAAGGCGGTGGCAAACCAACCAGTGTCTATAGCTGTGTACAGAGGCGACATGACATTCCAATTCTACTCTGGCGAGGTGATGACCGGCTCATGCGGTACTGACTTGGACCATGGAATTGCAGCCACTGGATATGGAAAGACTAGTGATGGCACAAGTTATTGGTTGATGAAGAATTCATGGGGCACAACTTGGGGCGAGAATGGGTACTTGAGAATGGAGAAGGACATTGCAGACAAGAAGGGCATGTGTGGTCTTGCCATGGAGCCTTCATACCCCACCAAATAGGAAGATCACCAAATGCCACCTAATCATACATATGCGCAATTCTCTAATAATTAATGTCCCCATGTCCTGTGTATAGTTCATATGTGTCTGTAAGTTGTGTATGATGATGTATCTTATGTCCATACATTGTTATACTTTGTAAATTAATACCGTGTGTGGTATATTATACAATATGTGAAACTTTGATTAAGAATTATGTTGATATATATTCATGAAGCTTTCAAATGTCCAAAACATTTGACTATGTTAAGAGTAAACTCTAAAGGGAATTTTCGTATATATGATTTTTATATCGGGTCTTTGGGTATTTATAGGAATGTAATGTCTTAACTGAAAATTGGAGGCATCCTACAGGTGATTTGTATTAATAGAGAATACTACATGCACTGTTTTAAAAGATTCAATCCATTGCAACAAGATTATGAGGAAATTCCAACTTCCCAAAATGGCCTAACGCATGACACCTTATGATAAGGTGATAGGCTATGACAAAGGAGACGCGATTATGTTATCATAAATATGCATACTATGATGTTTATTGAGATCATAGGTTAATCTTTTATGTGTCTTTCCATGTATCTGATCAACTGAGACATTTATGGGTTCTTGTTTTATATACATTTAGGCATTCAGTTTCAACTTTCCGCAC
>NW_021279485.1:0-1098 GCF_002162155.2 Triticum dicoccoides
GTACAAAATAAAATCATATGCATTTTGGACACAGACAATTCAATTATGCCGAACAATAAAGTGAGTACAAATCTATGGAATGGATCGCAATATATTCAAATGAGATTACTCACACTTGTAACAAATCAAGGTATCTGCCCGTGATTTGGAATGTATCATGCATATGCACCTCTTCACATCCCCAATCTAAGCTTGTCACTGCTGACAATTGTGCATCCAGCTCACAAGCCCCCATTGCAGCCCCCCTCACCCCCTAAGAACTACAGACACATAACTGCATACTCTTTGTTATATAGCACAAAAACACAAAACACAGAAACCTGATGTGCAAAAAGACAGCAAATGTCAGACATGGTACCAATAGATAGTAGCCACTAGTAGAAAACGGAGCTTTAGCGCCGGTTCGTAAGGGCCTTTAGGTGCCGGTTCCATAACCGGCATTAAAGGATGGGCACTAAAGCCCCTCCCCCCTTTAGTACCGGTTGGGCACGAACCGGCGCTAAAGTGCCACCACGTGGCGTGAGCTCGCGCCCTGGTATGAGGGACCTTTAGTACCGGTTGGTGTTACCAACCGGTACTAAAGGGTTTTTTTTGAATTTTTTGGAAAAAAAATTCGAATTTTTTTCGAATTTTTTTTGAATTATTTGATGATTTACTCTCTAATCACCTTTCTTAACTGCTCAAGCGTGGATCACTCATTCAAAATCATCTAACTTCCCGACCGGTCACCCATCCCTCTCACTACTCTAGCCCGAGCACGCTTAACTTTCGGGCTCTATTCTCCTTCGTTTCCGAGTCTGCACTTGTTGTTTTCCTGACAATAGTAAGATGTCAATCCTATTAACCATCAGGAGTTTAGCTTGAGCATGAAGTCACACATTTCACCGTTTGAGTTTGAAACTATTATTCTAAAAAACAGTAATTATTTAGTAACGCTAATATTTCTTGAATAAGTTTGACCATAGTTTGACCACAGTTTGACCATAGTTTGACCAGATTTGACCAAAATTCAAAAAATTGAAATAATTATTTAGTAACACTAATATTCTAGAATAACTATGTAGTAACATTAATACTTCTTGAATAAGTAGTTTGACC
>NW_021279486.1:0-2127 GCF_002162155.2 Triticum dicoccoides
CTGAAATACCAACAATTTTGAGTGCACCCATTGAATTAACTATTGATGCAAAAGAACCAATGTTTAATCATTTTGATATGACCTCTAATCTTGGTGATGATTTTGTGTTGAATGACTTATTGCATGTTTGCTTATTTAAGCATGTTGTAGCATGTAAATTTGATGCAAGTAAGGTTTATTCACCAATGTTGGGATGGTTTAATGATGAACATTGTCAATCTTTTGAAATGAATAAGAGCTTCACTTATATGTGCAAACTGAGTTGCAATATTTTCATGCCTTCTACTTCTTGTGCTAATTTTTTGGCTTTAGATTTTATGAACTATGCAAGTTACTCATCTATTCAAGTGTCATATATGCAAAAATCAAGGGAAGTAAAAATGGATGGCATATACATATACAACATGTACACCTTGTCTCTTTTGTTAGCCACATTTCAGATTAAGCAACGCCGAGGACGGCTTTATTTTCAAGAAGGGGAGGATGATGAGGACATGACTACCTTGGATATGACCAAAAATATTGCATATATGCATATTTGTTAGGTGATTTCTAGTGCAAACTATTCAATAATCTATTTATGTTATCCAGAACAAAAATACTTCACACACTTTTGTGTTTTGTCTAATTGCAGGTGTATGGGACATTTGTACAATCCACATATGAAGATAAGGAAGAAAGAGATGTTTATTTGCTGTCCAAAAAGTTCTATCACGTCACTTTTGGCCCAAGAGAAGATAGAGTCCAAGTCTCTCACGTTCTGGATTCAGATTCGGACTGCACAGACACACCTGACTCAAAACGCACACAAGTTTTTCATACGGACTCCGAATTGGGTGATTCTTTTTTTGTTGGAAAACTAGATTTCGTGCACTTTCCAACCCAATTGGAATCACCTTCAAATTCGTCCGGAGCGTTGAGTTGTGGATGAAACAATCTGATGCTGCAGCAGAATCCGAGTCAAACTACAAGTCCAAAGGTGTTACATCACCTCCACTTGGGCCCATTGGCCTTGTACGACCTAGATTTAGTTTTAGGCTGCCTTGGGACGTCCTCCCACCTCCTTGGCCGCCACCCCTTGCTCCTATATAAGTAGATCCATCTAGTAGCTTTTCCTTGGGATTTGTTTAGTTAAAAGTTAGCCATTGCAACTTCGTGTACTTCGTTTGTGTCCAACGACCAGACCAAGACCGCTTCCGGATCCCCACCATTATCAATACCTCATATATATTTGCAATATTCAGATTGCTTTTATCATATTCTTGCTCGTTCTTCGATTGCTTGCTGGAATAGACCTTCGTGGTCAGGTTGATCGTGCTCCGGCGTGGTCAATAACCTCAGGAGATTGGTTTTGCGATTGCTAAGGCGCAACGTCGTGCACGTTTGTAGTCGGATCGTCAAAGTCGTCTCCACCAAATCGATAGTTATCATCTCATCGAAAGATCGGGACACCCTCGCCTCTATCACAGGCAAAGGCATATATAAACCATGAGGATTGAGTCGTGACTTAGCTTTTTGACATGTAGTACATCGAGCAATAAAACGCTCAACATCCCGTCTCATCTTTGGCCAAAAGAAATGTGTAGCAAGTACGTCCTCCATCTTCTTCACGAGAAAATGTCCCATTAATCCTCCTCCATGCGCTTCCTGCAACAACAAAAGACGAACGGAGCTAGCTGGAATGCATAGCTTGTTAGGACGAAACACAAATCCATCGTTAACGACAAACTTGTTCCACATTCTTCCTTCTTTACAATTCTGCATTACATCTTTAAAATCAGCATCATGCACATATTGATCTTTGATGGTCTCCAAACCAAATATTTTGAAGTCAAGTTGTGAAAGCATAGTATAGCGACGAGACAATGCATCAGCAATAACATTTTCTTTTCCCTTCTTGTGTTTAATGACATAAGGGAAAGTCTCAATGAATTCAACCCATTTAGCATGTCTACGATTCAGTTTAGCTTGACTTTTAATATGTTTCAAAGATTCATGATCAGAATGTGTAACAAATTCTTTGGGCCATAAATAATGTTGCCATGTTTCTAAAGTCCGAACAAGAGCATATAATTCTTTATCATAAGTAGAATAATTCAGACTAGGCCCACTCAATTTTTCAGAAAA
>NW_021279487.1:0-980 GCF_002162155.2 Triticum dicoccoides
CTCCTTTATATACGGAGGCAGGGGCACCTCTAAACACACAAGTTGACACAAGTTGATCCACGTGATCGATTCCTTAGCCGTGTGCGGTGCCCCCTGCCACCATATTCCTCGATAATACTATAGCGGAGTTTAGGCGAAGCCCTGCTGCTGTAGTTCATCAAGATCGTCACCACGCCGTCGTGCTGACGAAACTCTTCCCCGACACTTTGCTGGATCGGAGTCCGGGGATCGTCATCGAGCTGAACGTGTGCTCGAACTCGGAGGTACCGTAGTTTCGGTGCTTGATCGGTTGGATCGTGAAGACGTACGACTACTTCCTCTACGTCGTGTCATCGCTTCCGCAGTCGGTCTCCGTTGGGTACGTAGACAACACTCTCCTCTCGTTGCTATGCATCACATGATCCTGTGTGCGCGTAGGAAAATTTTTGAAATTACTACGAAACCCAACAGTGGTATCAGAGCCAGGTTATTGATGTTGATGTTATATGCACGAGTAGAACACAAGTGAGTTGTGGACGATACAAGTCATACTGCCTACCAGCATGTCATATTTTGGTTCGGCGGTATTGTTGGACGAGACGACCCAGACCAACCTTACGCGTACGCTTACGCGAGACCGGTTCCCTCGACGTGTTTTGCACAGAGATGGCTTGCGGGCGACTGTCTCTCCAACTTTAGTTGAACCAAGTATGGCTACGCCCGGTCCTTGCGAAGGTTAAAACGGAGTCTATTTGACAAACTATCGTTGTGGTTTTGATGCGTAGGTGAGATTGGTTCTTACTTAAGCCCGTAGCAGCCACGTAAAAAATTGCAACAACAAAGTAGAGGACGTCTAACTTGTTTTTGCAGGGCATGTTGTGATGTGATATGGTCAAGGCATGATGCTGAATTTTATTGTATGAGATGATCATGTTTTGTAACCAAGTTATCGGCAACTGGCAGGAGCCATATGGTTGTCGCTTTATTGTATGCAATGCAAT
>NW_021279488.1:0-1157 GCF_002162155.2 Triticum dicoccoides
CATGAACTTAGTCTAAAATCTTTGCAATATGTCTTGTAGATCAAATGGCCAACGTAGTCCTCAACTTCAACGCGTTCCTAGAGAAAACTAAGCTGAAAGACGATGGCAGCAACTATACGGACTGGGTCCGGAACCTGAGGATCATCCTCATAGCTGCCAAGAAAGATTATGTCCTACAAGCACCGCTTGGTGACGCACCCGTTCTCCCTGCAGAACAAGATGTTATGAACGCTTGGCAGGCACGTTTCGATGACTACTCCCTCGTTCAGTGCGGCATGCTTTACAGCCTAGAGCCGGGGCTCCAAAAGCGTTTTGAGAGACATGGAGCATATGAGATGTTCGAAGAGCTAAAAATGGTTTTCCAAGCTCATGCCCGGGTCGAGAGATATGAAGTCTCCGACAAATTCTTCAGCTGTAAGATGGAGGAAAACAGTTTTGTCAGTGAGCACATACTCACTATGTCTGGGTTGCATAACCGCTTGACTCAGCTGGGAGTTAATCTCCCGGATGATGCGGTCATTGACAGAATCCTCCAGTCGCTTCCACCAAGCTACAAGAGCTTTGTGATGAACTTCAATATGCAGGGGATGGAAAAGACCATTCCTGAAGTATTTGCTATGCTGAAATCAGCAGAGGTAGAAGTCAGGAAGGAACATCAAGTGTTGATGGTTAATAAAACCACTAAGTTCAAGAAAGGCAAGGGTAAAAAGAACTTCAAGAAGGACGACAAGGAGGTTGCCGCGCCCGGCAAGCAAGCTGCCGGGAAGAAGCCAAAGAATGGACCCAAGCCCGAGACCGAGTGCTTTTATTGCAAGGGTAGCGGTCACTGGAAGCGGAACTGCCCTAAGTACTTAGCGGATAAGAAGGCCGGCAAAACAAAAGGTATATGTGATATACATGTAATTGATGTGTACCTTACTAGTGCCCGTAGTGGCTCCTGGGTATTTGATACCGGTGCAGTTGCTCACATTTGTAACTCAAAGCAGGGGCTGCGGAATAAGCGGAAACTGGCAAAGGACGAGGTGACGATGCGCGTCGGGAATGGTTCCAAGGTCAATGTGATCGCCGTCGGCACGCTACCTCTGCATCTCCCTTCGGGATTAGTTTTAAACCTTAATAATTGTTATTTAGTGCCAGCTTTGAGCATGAACATTGTA
>NW_021279489.1:0-1442 GCF_002162155.2 Triticum dicoccoides
GTCATTGCTCTTGTCTTCTGCCACGCGCAGCAGGTTAAAGTCGCCCCCCACGACCACGGGGAGGGAGGCCGCCGAGATCTTCCAGTGAAGCTCCGCAAGGAAGGCGGACGACCGACTATGGTCGGCAGGCCCGTAAACAATGATGATCTCCCACTTGAAGTTGAGAGACCTCTCGAATAATTCCATGCTGACGAAGAATTCCCCCCGGTCCATGCTTCCCACCTCGAAGGTGGCATCCTTCACTCCTAAAAGGATGCCACCCGAGTGGCCTGAGCTCCCACTAGAAGGGAGCCAGTGCCACGCAAAGAGGTGGGAGCTCAAACGGTCGAGCTCGGGGAGCGAGAAGTCACGACGCATGGTCTCCTGGACTGCAACGATGTCGATGTGCTCATCCCGCATGTACTCCACAAGTTGGCGGCAACGGCCATCATGGCCGAAGCCGCGGATGTTCCAGAAGAGGGCTCGCATTAAGGAGCCATCGGGGGGCTGCTTGACCCCAGGACACGAGAAGCGCTTTGCGCGCGAAGAGCCGCCGTGCGGGAGCGGGTACGGCCACGGATCTCCACCGGAGGTGGGGGAGCCGTCAGCCGCGGCCCGGGCGGGGTGGGAGACACCCCGCCCGCAGAGGCGGCCGGGGGGGAAAGTAGGGCAGCACGGGCCTCCGCGAGCTTCCCATCAAGGATCTCACGAGCTCTGATGGCAGCGATCTGAGCTAAAGGGGGGCCAGCCTCCCCCCTGAAAATGATCGCGGAGTCGGAGGCCACTTTGGCGAGGTTGCCCAAAGGAATAGACTCTAGCGCAGAGAAGGAACAAGACGAAGCAGAGGGGGGAACGGGGGGCGTACCTGGCTCCAGGTTACGGGCGGCAGCGCGGAGCTCTGCCCGCTCGGGGATGGGCAGAGCTGGGTTGCCCTCCGGGTCGGCAGCATCCAGCCGCGCACTCCGGCGGGAGGCCACCACCGGGGAGGAGGTCGACCTACCGCGACGGGAGTATGCGGCTGAACGGGGGGGAGGGGGCTGAGCCGCCATCGGTATGAGCACGCGAGTCGCACCCTCCCCCGGCACAGATGGCGAGGGAGAGGACAGCAGAGCAGGCCCAGAACAGCCGAGGAGGGGTGGCGCCGGAGGTGGCGACCCAGCCTGTGGAGGGGGTGGCGGAGGAGGCGCGGGGAGGGTCGCCGGGACCGGGGCCAGGGCGTCCAGCAGCAGGGGCACGGGCGGAGCATCCCCCAGCCGAGGAGAAGACGGAGCGGCGTGAGAGCAGGCGGCCGGGGAGGGGGGGTCAACCACCAGTGGGGTCACCCCCACCGCGGGCGCCGCCGGCTCATCAGGGGGGGCGTCGAGGGGCAGGACCACCGAGTCCCGCGCAGCGGGAGGGGACGAGGCGGGGGAGCGAGGGGAGGAAGTCGGGCAGACCACCATGCCCACACTGGATATGTCGCT
>NW_021279490.1:0-1345 GCF_002162155.2 Triticum dicoccoides
TTAATCACACAAGGCAAATGATCAAAGATAGGTTTAGCTAGTGGAAGCACAATAGTATTGGGGAAAGTGGTCATCCAAGATGCAGAGGTAAAAAGCCAATCAAGTTAAACCAAACGAGGATCTTGTTGCATATTACTCCAACTAAATTGTCTTCCATGTAGAGAAATCCACTAATCCTTGGTTACTAATAGCCTCATTGAACATTAGAATGTCATTAACATCTCCATCAGGTCTATTCCTATCTGAAGGTGATCTAATAAAGATGAATCTGCCATAAGAATCCAATCCACATCAACAGGCATATGAATACTCTAAAGCCAATCAATAAACTCAATCTTGTCTTGTGGAGTAGTGTAGCTTGTCGCTCTACTTTTGCTAAACCTGCCAGCAACAATATTTAGAAAAAGTAGAGCATGGTAATGACAAGCTACACTACTCCACAAGACAAGATTGAGTTTATTGATTGGTTTCAGAGTATTCATATGCCTGCTGATGTGGATTGGATTCTTATGGTAGATTGTTAAGATGAAGTTCCTTTTTTCCATGTGTTTTGCTAGCGATCCATGCACCCTATGAACTTGCTCTTGCCATGTTTAGCTTCATAATTGTGTTTTCTTACTCTCGGTTACATTGTGATGCCATGAAATGCTTTGTGGTGAGTGGCATGAGCTTGCAAAGTTGCTATCATGAATGTGTTTCTGCCATGTCAGGGTTTTCTTCTAAGTCTGAAACTGATCATATCACTTGTCATGTTTCATCGGTGCTACCTCATTTTCTGTTCGTATTTGGGTAAAGCTTAGTAAGGGAGATTTGTTGTTTGCCTTTAGTACTAGCATGCCATGCATTTTTTTGCCATGATATGTTCCTGTAGTAGGTTGTTTGCTAGCTCTGAACATTGCTACCTGATGTTGTTTATATCATCAGTATACTAAACTATAGGAAATCAGGGCCAGAATCCACTTGTAGCGGTGATGAAACCAAACCAAGTTCCTTAGCCTTGTTGAGGGTTGACTGAAGCAGATCAGCTACAAGGACAAAGAGGAGAGGAGACAGTGGGTCCCCTTGCCTAACTCCTCTTAGATAGTAAATTTTTTTCCCAGGCACACCATTCAACATAATTGCTAATGAAGCAGAGGAGAACAATATTCTGATCCATGTGATCATCTGTCCCCCAAACCTTTAGCTTTCAAAATAGCCAACATTGCTTGGTTCTCACGGTGTCAAAAGTCTTTTCAAAATCAAGCTTTAGCACTATAGTCTCTTATTTGGACTTCTGGCACTGATGTAGATATTCATAAGCCCATCCCAAGAAGTCATGGATGGATCTTTCTTTAAGAAAACCATA
>NW_021279491.1:0-1308 GCF_002162155.2 Triticum dicoccoides
ATTTTGTAGTGATTTTCAATTTCACGATCATTTAGCTCTCTAAACAATTAGGTAAATGACTGAAAAACAACAAATGATGTCAGAACATGTTGGAAATTGATGACGTCGCTTTGAATGCTGCATACTGAACACAAAAGAAGTTCGGAGTTCAAATAAGTTTAAAAAACATTGAAGTGCCCGTGTAACAGATGAGTTCTCGTCCAAAACCCTGATACTCCGAAAGAGATTGTCCAGTTTGTACATGAAGTGCGTCCAGTTTTGGCCGTGACCCTCTCTACTCTTTCGCACATGCTATGCGGGTGAAATGATAATACCATGCCAGGTTTCAACATTTTCACAGTTCATTTTGTAGTGATTTTCAATTTCACGGTCATTTAGCTCTCTAAACAATTAGGTAAATGACTGAAAAACAACAAATGATGTCAGAACATGTTGGAAATTGATGATGTCGCTTTGAATGCTACATACTGAACACAAAAGAAGTCCGGAGTTCAAATAAGTTTAAAAAACATTGAAGTGCCCGTGTAACAGATGAGTTCTCGTCCGAAACCCTGATACTCCGAAAGAGATTGTCCAGTTTGTACATGAAGTGCGTCCAGTTTTTGTCGTGACCCTCTCTACTCTTTTGCACATGCTATGTGGGTGAAATGATGATACAATGCCAAGTTGCAACATTTTCATAGTTCATTTTGTAGTGATTTTCAATTTCACGGTCATTTAGCTCTCTAAACAATTAGGTAAATGACTGAAAACCAATAAATGATGTCAGAACATGTTGGAAATTGATGACGTCACTTTGAATGCTGCATACTGAACATAAAAGAAGTCCGGAGTTCAAATAAGTTTAAAAAACATTGAAGTGCCCGTGTAACAGATGAGTTCTCGTCCAAAACCCTGATACTCCGAAAGAGATTGTCCAGTTTGTACACGAAGTGCGTCCAGTTTTTGCTGTGACCCTCTCTACTCTTTCGCACATGCTATGCGGGTGAAATGATAATACCATGCCAGGTTTCACCATTTTCACAGTTCATTTTGTAGTGATTTTCAATTTCACGGTCATTTAGCTCTCTAAACAATTAGGTAAATGACTGAAAAACAACAAATGATGTCAGAACATGTTGGAAATTGATGACGTCGCTTTGAATGCTACATACTGAACACAAAAGAAGTCCGGAGTTCAAATAAGTTTAAAAAACATTGAAGTGCCCGTGTAACAGATGAGTTCTCGTCCGAAACCCTGATACTTCGAAAGAGATTGTCCAGTTTGTACATGAAGTGCGTCCAGTTTTTGCCGTGACCCTCTCTACT
>NW_021279492.1:0-1313 GCF_002162155.2 Triticum dicoccoides
CATACTGAACACAAAAGAAGTCCGAAGTTCAAATAAGTTTAAAAAACATTGAAGTGGCCGTGTAACAGATGAGATCTCGTCCGAAACCCTGATACTCCGAAAGAGTTTGTCCAGTTTGTACATGAAGTGCATCCAGTTTTTGCCGTGACCCTCTCTACTCTTTCGCACATGCTATGCGGGTGAAATGATGATACCATGCCAAGTTTCAACATTTTCAGAATTCATTTTGTAGTGATTTTCAATTTCACGATCATTTAGCTCTCTAAACAATTAGGTAAATGACCAAAAAACAACAAATGATGGCAGAACATGTTGGAAATTGATAACGTCGCTTTGAATGCTGCATACTGAACACAAAAGAAGTCCGGAGTTCAAATAAGTTTAAAAAACATTGAAGTGGCCATGTAACAGATGAGTTCTCGTCCGAAACCATGATACTCCGAAAGAGTTTGTCCAATTTGTACACGAAGTGCATCCAGTTTTTGCCGTTACCCTCTCTACTCTTTCGCACATGCTATGCGGGTGAAATGATGATACCATGCCAAGTTTCAACATTTTCAGAATTCATTTTGTAGTGATTTTCAATTTCACGACCATTTAGCTCTCTAAACAATTAGGTAAATGACCGAAAAACAACAAATGTTGTCAGAACATGTTGGAAATTGATGATGTCGCTTTGAATGCTGCATACTGAACACAAAAGAAGTCCGGAGTTCAAATAAGTTTAAAAAACATTGAAGTGGCGGTGTAACAGATGAGTTCTCGTCCGAAACCCTGATACTCCGAAAGAGTTTGTCCAGTTTGTACACGAAGTGCGTCCAGTTTTTGCCGTGACCCTCTCTACTCTTTCGCACATGCTATGCGGGTGAAATTATGATACCATGCCAAGTTTCAACATTTTCAGAGTTCATTTTGTAGTGATTTTCAATTTCACGGTCATTTAGCTCTCTAAACAATTAGGTAAATGACCGAAAAATAACAAATGATGTCAGAACATGTTGGAAATTGATGACGTCGCTTTGAATGCTGCATACTAAACACAAAAGAAGTCCGGAGTTCAAATAAGTTTAAAAAACATTGAAGTGGCCGTGTAACAAATGAGTTCTCGTCCAAAACCCTGATACTCCGAAAGAGTTTGTCCAGTTTGTACACGAAGTGCGTCCAGTTTTTGCCGTGACCCTCTCTACTCTTTCGCACATGCTATGCGGGTGAAATTATGATACCATGCCAAGTTTCAACATTTTCAGAGTTCATTTTGTAGTGATTTTCAATTTCACGGTCATTTAGCTCTCTAAACAATTAGGTAAATGACC
>NW_021279493.1:0-6683 GCF_002162155.2 Triticum dicoccoides
CTTCCCTGGTCTCTCCCGACCTCTAGGCCCTAGCTCCACCTCGACCGAAAGCTCCACGCCGCCGGCGATGTCGCCGTCGTGGCCACGGTCGCCGTAGCGCCCAACCGAGCTCGCCATCGTGCTCCACACATCACCAGGAGCACGTAGAACGCACCAACGCCTCCCCAAACCCCCTGCAACACTGATCCCGACCGCACCCGAACTCCGGCCACCGCAGCCGAGCTCGCCGCCGTCAACTCCGGCCACCCCGAGCCCAACCACCACCACCAATAGACGCGGCTCAGCCTCAGCAACACGTAGATGCCTTCCGCCGTCCATTTGGTCGCCGGAATGGCAAAAAGCACTCTCGCCGCCGTCTCGGATCTCGCCGGCGTCATGTCGCCGGTGGGGTTTGACTTGACCGACCTGGGGTTTGACCCCCCAGGGTCACTGACGCGTGGGCCCTGTCGGCCAGGTGGTTAGGTTAGTGCTAACTACTGTTAGTCAACCCCCCCTGACACTGACAGTGGGCCCCAGCGCCACTAATTAAGTAATTAGGATTAATTTAAATCTGTTTAACCCCCCTGTCACTGACGTGTGGCCCCCACACGTCAGGTTTGACTTCAACCAGCCACAGTTGACCACTGACGTCATGCTGACGTCATGCTGACGCAGTAATTATATTTCTGGATTTAAATTAAATCAGGAAATTCCAGAATATTAATTAAACTTCAAAAATTCATAACTTTTATTCTGTAATTCCAAATTGGACAAATTATATATGAAAAATGATCAGAAAAATCCAATCTATCCATCTGTACCATTTTCATGCATGATCAAACAAGTTAAGTTGATGTTTTAATCAGAACAAGAAAAGGCACTTTAAAAGGCCATATTTGAATTTGAAATTTGAATCTTGATTCAAATTTGCTCAAACCCTTCTGGTTTTAGTTGCATTAGCCCAACACACTCATATTGCCATGTTTCATGCATGCATCATATTGTTGCATATTGTTTGGTAATGTTGTGTACCGGTGCTCTTTGCGACAGGGTCTGTCCCCGAGGAGTACCGTGATTACCCTAACGAAGAACCGTATCCGTGCAACGAACCATCAGGCAAGCAACCAATCATTTGATCATATCGATACAATCCCATGTTCTCGCTCCTGCTCTCTTTTACTGCATTAAGACAACGCGATTCAAACTGCTGTGTGCTACGGTAGTTGAACCCATTTCCTCTGCATGACCTGTCATTGCCACAGTAACTAGATGAAACCCACTAGCATGTGTAGGAGTTGATTGAGCCATATGTATGTGTTATTCCTACCTTGCTATGCCTGCTATGCTTAGAGTCGTGTCAGGTCTGGTTCATCTGGGTGATGGGCTAGAGTGAAATGATTATGTCGGTAATGAGAGTGGTGTGATGAACACGATTTGGTAAAGGTATCGATGAGAGGCCATGTAGGAGTACATGGTGGGTTGTTTCATTGAAGCCGACCTTAAGCACTGAGATCTGTATGTGTGATTTAAGAATCAGCTACTACCATGCATTGGGCCCGAAACCAATGGACCCTCTCGACTTCTTATTCACCCTAGTTCTCCGTCCAGGAGTTGCAAGTAGTTTCTGGTGTTTGTAGCCTACTGGAGGCCGTGGACAGCGCTGACCGTAGGGGTGGGCTGTGATGCGGTAGGTACGTGGTCGGGTGTACCGAATACCCGTTAGGTATCTCGGGAACCCTGTTCACATCGTTTGGGGCCGTATGGGAAACCTCGGCCGGACTCCCTGCGGATGGAACCTGAATAGGCGATAAACCTGGACTGGAGGCTTAGGTGATTAGGTAGGTCGTGGCCGACACCCACGTTGGGCTTCCGCTTGAAGGTTGCCGAGTACATGTCGTGTAAACGACGATAAGTGGTGAGAGCGTGTATGAAGAAGTACACCCCTGCAGGGTTATCATGATCTATTCGAATAGCCGCGTCCGCGGTAAAGGACTACTTGGTTGCCTATACAGTTCATAGACAAGTAAATGGAAACTACTAAAAGCCTCAAGATAAGTGTGAGTGCCGAGGATGGCTCTTCCGTAGGAAGACGGAGGTGGATCCTCGGTAGTGTATTGAAGTGGTGAATAGTGGACTCGTGTGCGCAAAACTATTTCAAGTTGGAGTATCGTAGGATAGTCTAGCCAAGAGTCAAAGCTGGCTTGCTGCAATAACTCCACCAACCCTTCTTGATACTATGCATGTATGTAGGATCTGATGTAAGTCTTGCTGAGTACCTTTGTACTCATGTTGCTATAATCTACATTTTTACAGAAGACGCTGCAACCCCTTCTGATGGGTTCTATGTAGACGTTGACATCAACGAGTAGGCTAAAGACCCAGGTGGTGACCCTGAGCTTGTGATGGACCACGTAGTATAGTTAGGCTTCCAAGCCTCTTTTATTTTACTAGTTGTCTGTACCCAGACAAAGTACTTCCGCTGTTGGCTTGTATGACTGTATGATTTGTATGTTGGGTCGTGAGACCCGTACCTGTGTGTATGATATGTATGGCCCCCTGAGCCATAAATAAAGTACTTGTGTCATAGAGTCATGTTGTGATGCTTCGTTGTATTTGCACATATCGAGCATATTGTGTGTATGATTGAAATGCTTGGTATGTGTGGGATCTGACTATCTAGTTGTTTATCTTTAGTAGCCTCTCTTACCGGGAAATGTCTCCTAGTGTTACCGCTGAGCCATGGTAGCTTGCTACTGCTCTGGAACACTTAGGCTGGCCGGCATGTGTCCTTCTTCGTTCCTGTGTCTGTCCCTTCGGGGAAATGTCACGCTTTGAGTACCGGAGTCCTGTTAGCCCGCTACAGCCCGGTTTACCGGAGTCCTGCTAGCCCAGTGCTACAGCCCGGACCCACTTGCTGATGACCGACACGTTCGAAGCTGGGTCATGGATGCCTGTCCCTGTAAGTCTGTGCCACTTTGGGTTTACGACTAGTCATGTCAGCCCGGGCTCTTTATCATATGGATGCTAGCGACACTATCATATACGTGATGCCAAAAGGCGCAAACGGTCCCGGGCAAAGGTAAGGCGACACCCGTGGGAATACCGTGCGTGAGGCTGCAAAGTGATATGAAGTGTTACCGGCTAGATCGATGTGACATCGAGTCGGGGTCCTCACAGAAGTGTTCAGATACTTCTCCATCACAAAAAATTATGAAAAATTACCATCAGTCCTATAGCACATGTGCCCACGTTGTGTAAAAAACTCATGATTTTATCGCGCTCCAAGTATTTAATAATTTTCACGCTGCATCGTTACCGCAGAACGTCTACTACCGTTTCATTGCCGTCCGTGAGGGGGGGCCACAACCCGGAGACGCGTGCCGCCTCTTCGGACATGCCACAACACCACCCCGCATGTATGAGGGCCCGGTACGACGCTCCGGTGGCATTGCTACCCCCCAGGGCCCCCGTCCCGCCTAACCCTGTAGCGTTTGACCACGGGATCTAGCCCTTTGACTTTGCACGGACGGGCTTTGACCAGTGGACCTCTCCACCCGGTTGTGTTAGGTCGCCCAGAGGAACACTTTGGAGCAACATCCGGGCCAAACCCACAGCTACATCCACTCCGTGTAGACCCGACGCGTCCGTTTCCCCCCTCCAGGTGCCGGCGGCGGCGGCGTCCGTGAGGGGGGGGGGCACGCACCGGAGACGCGTGCTGGGCGTTTGCAACCGCCTCAACACTTCCAGATTTGTGAGAGGCCGCCTACGCAAGATTTGACGGTATGCTAGCCCCCGGAGGCCGCCGGCCACAGTCGTAGACGTGCGAAGAGCAATCCGCGTAGAGGGAAGTGTTCAGATACTTCTCCATCACAAAAAATTATGAAAAATTACCATCAGTCCTATAGCACATGTGCCCACGTTGTGTAAAAAACTCATGATTTTATCGCGCTCCAAGTATTTAATAATATTCACGCTGCATCGTTACCGCAGAACGTCTACTACCGTTTCATTGCCGTCCGTGAGGGGGGCCATAACCCGGAGACGCGTGCCGCCTCTTCGGACATGCCACAACACCACCCCGCATGTATGAGGGCCCGGTACGACGCTCCGGTGGCATTGCTACCCCCCAGGGGCCCCGTCCCGGCTAACCCTGTAGCGTTTGTCCACGGGATCTAGCTCTTTTACTTTGCACGGACGGGCTTTGACCAGTGGACCTCTCCACCCGGTTGTGTTAGGTCGGCCCAGAGGAACACTTTGGAGCAACATCCGGGCCAAACCCACAGCTACATCCACTCCGTGTAGACCCGACGCGTCCGTTTCCCCCCTCCAGGTGCCGGCGGCGGCGGCGTCCGTGAGAGGGGGGGGGAACACCCCGGAGACGCGTGCTGGGCATTTGCAACCGCCTCAACACTTCCAGATTTGTGAGAGGCCGCCTACGCAAGATTTGACGGTATGCTAGCCCCCGGAGGCCGCCGGCCACAGTCGTAGACGTGCGAAGAGCAATCCGCGTAGAGGGAAGTGTTCAGATACTTCTCCATCACAAAAAATTATGAAAAATTACCATCAGTCCTATAGCACATGTGCCCACGTTGTGTAAAAAACTCATGATTTTATCGCGCTCCAAGTATTTAATAATATTCACGCTGCATCGTTACCGCAGAACGTCTACTACCGTTTCATTGCCGTCCGTGAGGGGGGCCACAACCCGGAGACGCGTGCCGCCTCTTCGGACATGCCACAACACCACCCCGCATGTATGAGGGCCCGGTACGACGCTCCGGTGGCATTGCTACCCCCCCAGGGCCCCTGTCCCGCCTAACCCTGTAGCGTTTGACCACGGGATCTAGCCCTTTGACTTTGCACGGACGGGCTTTGACCAGTGGACCTCTCCACCCGGTTGTGTTAGGTCGGCCCAGAGCAACACTTTGGAGCAACATCCGGGCCAAACCCACAGCTACATCCAATCCGTGTAGACCCGACGCGTCCGTTTCCCCCCTCCAGGTGCCGGCGGCGGCGGCGTCCGTGAGGGGGGGGGGTACACCCCGGAGACGCGTGCTGGGCGTTTGCAACCGCCTCAACACTTCCAGATTTGTGAGAGGCCGCCTACGCAAGATTTGACGGTATGCTAGCCCCCGGAGGCCGCCGGCCACAGTCGTAGACGTGCGAAGAGCAATCCGCGTAGAGGGAAGTGTTCAGATACTTCTCCATCACAAAAAATTATGAAAAATTACCATCAGTCCTATAGCACATGTGCCCACGTTGTGTAAAAAACTCATGATTTTATCACGCTCCAAGTATTTAATAATATTCACGCTGCATCGTTACCGCAGAACGTCTACTACCGTTTCATTGCCGTCCGTGAGGGGGGCCACAACCCGGAGACGCGTGCCGCCTCTTCGGACATGCCACAACACCACCCCGCATGTATGAGGGCCCGGTACGACGCTCCGGTGGCATTGCTACCCCCCCAGGGCCCCCGTCCCGCCTAACCCTGTAGCGTTTGACCACGGGATCTAGCCCTTTGACTTTGCACGGACGGGCTTTGACCAGTGGACCTCTCCACCCGGTTGTGTTAGGTCGGCCCAGAGGAACACTTTGGAGCAACATCCGGGCCAAACCCACAGCTACATCCACTCCGTGTAGACCCGACGCGTCCGTTTCCCCCCTCCAGGTGCCGGCGGCGGCGTCCGTGAGGGGGGGGGCACGCACCGGAGACGCGTGTTGGGCGTTTGCAACCGCCTCAACACTTCCAGATTTGTGTGAGGTCGCCTACGCAAGATTTGACGGTATGCTAGCCCCCGGAGGCCGCCGGCCACAGTCGTAGACGTGCGAAGAGCAATCCGCGTAGAGGGAAGTGTTCAGATACTTCTCCATCACAAAAAATTATGAAAAATTACCATCAGTCCTATAGCACATGTGCCCACGTTGTGTAAAAAACTCATGATTTTATCGCGCTCCAAGTATTTAATAATATTCACGCAGCATCGTTACCGCAGAACGTCTACTACCGTTTCATTGCCGTCCGTGAGGGGGGCCACAACCCGGAGACGCATGCCGCCTCTTCGGACATGCCACAACACCACCCCGCATGTATGAGGGCCCGGTACGACGCTCCGGTGGCATTGCTACCCCCCCAGGGCCCCCGTCCCGCCTAACCCTGTAGCGTTTGACCACGGGATCTAGCCCTTTGACTTTGCACGGACGGGCTTTGACCAGTGGACCTCTCCACCCGGTTGTGTTAGGTCGGCCCAGAGGAACACTTTGGAGAAACATCCGGGCCAAACCCACAGCTACATCCACTCCGTGTAGACCCGACGCGTCCGTTTCCCCCCTCCAGGTGCCGGCGGCGGCGGCGTCCGTGAGGGGGGGGGGGGGCACGCACCGGAGACGCGTGCTGGGCGTTTGCAACCGCCTCAACACTTCCAGATTTCTGAGAGGCCTCCTACGCAAGATTTGACGGTATGCTAGCCCCCGGAGGCCGCCGGCCACAGTCGTAGACGTGCGAAGAGCAATCCGCGTAGAGGGAAGTGTTCAGATACTTCTCCATCACAAAAAATTATGAAAAATTACCATCAGTCCTATAGCACATGTGCCCACGTTGTGTAAAAAACTCATGATTTTATCGCGCTCCAAGTATTTAATAATATTCACGCTGCATCGTTACCGCAGAACGTCTACTACCGTTTCATTGCCGTCCGTGAGGG
>NW_021279494.1:0-1825 GCF_002162155.2 Triticum dicoccoides
CAAATCAGGTCGGGTTGCCAAGTGGCTATAAATAGCCCACCCCCACAACCATAAACGGTTGGCTGCTCAGATTTCAGTGCACGGCTTTTGTCGTTTGAGAGCAACCCACCTCGAAGCCTTTGAGAGAAAATTCCTAGTGAGGAGAAAAGCCCTAACCACCCAGAGCCAGAGCAAATTGGGCATCACTTAGGTCTTCTTGTCTGTGTGATCTGAAGACTTATTACACTTGAGGACTGTGAATCCTCCAGACGGTTAGGCGTCGCGTTCAGAGCATCCAAGAGACATTGTGGATTGCCAGTGAACGAAGTTTGTGAAGGTTTGGGAGTCTACCTTGAAGACTTACCAGAGTGATTGGGCGAGGACTAAGTGACCTTAGCTCAAGGAGAATACGGTGAGGACTTGGTGTCCTGAACTGTGTGTTCAGGACTGGGTGTCCGGGACTGTGTGTCCTAAGGTTTAAATACCTAGCCACTCCAACCAGACGTACAGTTGTCACAGCAACTGGAACTGGTCCAACATATCATTGTCTTCAACGAGTCACTGGTTTCATCTTCACTTCCTTTTCTTACTGTTACACATTGTGAAGCCATTGCATGCTTGCTTTATCTTTTGTCTTCACAACGTGAATGTATGATCTGTTTGGCTACATAACTTCTTCCTACCTGATCCTTATTACACTGCAGTTGTTTGTCATTGTGCTTTCACTCTATTGAACACATGACCATGGCTGGCCTAGTGTAATCTAACTTCCGCTGCATAGTAATAGGCATAATCTTCGTTGTTTGTCTTCATAACTCCCACGTTTTGAAGACTTTCATAAAAATCGCCTATTCACCCCCCCTCTAGTCGATATAATGCACTTTCAATTGGTATCAGAGCAAGGTGCTCCCTTGTTCTGTGTGATTAGGTTTAACCACCTGGAGTTTTAGCTATGTCGACTGCAGGGATAATCAAAGTCTCCGCTGCGTGCCCCGTCTTCGATGGAACTGAATATCCCTACTGGAAGAATAAGATGCGCATGCATCTTGAAGCCATTGACGTCGACCTATGGTATGTCGTCGAGAACAGCGTTCCCAAGGCTGGAGAACGTGTCACTACTGCTGATGTCAAGAAGTTCACTCAACTGGACTCTACTGCCAAAAATATCATCTGTGGTCATCTGACAAAAGGACAGTATGGCCGTGTGAGTGCTTTGAAGACATCCAAGCTGGTCTGGGACTGGCTCTCCAAGGTCAATGAAGGCGTCTCAACCCAGAGAGATCAAAGGATCAGTGTTCTTCTCAACCTCTTCAACCGCTTCAAGCGAAATGACAATGAGAATGTCCAGCACACATTTGACCGGCTCACTGACATCACAAATGAGCTTCAAGCCCTCGGCGCCACTGAGATCACCAAACATGAAATCGTCAAGACGCTGCTGAGATCACTTGATAGTTCGTTTGACATCCTGGCCCTGATGATTCAAGAACGTCCTGATTTCAAGACACTCGATCCGTCTGACATACTTGAGAGGCTCAACACACATGAGTTTCAGCTTTCTGAGAAAAGAGATATCTACGGTCCAAACTATGGGCGAACTCGTGCCTTGAAGGCAAAAGCTGTTTCCTCATCTGAAGAAGAATCTGACTGCAGTTCTGATGATCCTGAAGATATTGGAAGAGAACTTGCAATGCTAGTGAAGAAGTTCCAAAAATTCACCAAGAAGAAAGGCTTCAGAAAATCTTCACGATCAAGCTCAAGGAATGATGAAGCTTCTGCTCATGACTACAAGAAGAAAACATGTCACAAGTGCAAGAAAACTGGACACTTCATCTCTGAGTGTCCA
>NW_021279495.1:0-1106 GCF_002162155.2 Triticum dicoccoides
CAGAAGTCATTTTGTAGTGATTTTCAATTTCACGGTCATTTAACTCTCTAAACAATTAGGTAAATGACCGAAAAACAACAAATGATGTCAGAACATGTTGGAAATTGATGACGTCGCTTTGAATGCTGCATACTGAACACAAAAGAAGTCCGGAGTTCAAACAAGTTTAAAAAACATTGAAGTGCCCGTGTAATAGATGAGTTCTCGTCCGAAACCCTGATACTCCGAAAGAGTTTGTCCAGTTTGTACATGAAGTGCGTCCAGTTTTTGCCGTGACCCTCTCTACTCTTTCGCACATGCTATGCAGGTGAAATGATGATACCATGCCAAGTTTTAACATTTTCAGAAGTCATTTTGTAGTGATTTTCAATTTCATGGTCATTTAGCTCTCTAAACAATTAGGTAAATGACCGAAAAATAACAAATGATGTCAGAACATGTTGGAAACTGATGACGTCTCTTTGAATGCTGCATACTGAACAAAAAAGAAGTCCGGAGTTCAAATAAGTTTAAAAAACATTGAAGTGCTGTCACACCCTAGCTAGTCATGCATTAGAGTGTTGCAGCATGTTTACTCTTTCACCAGAAACCTGAAATGGGGATTTGTGGAACCCTCAGAATCATTTTTTAAAATGACCCAAATAAAAATTTCTCCAAAAGGGTCCAAGAAAATGCTCATGTTGCTCTCTGAAAATATTGGACAGAGATAAAAATCAAACCAATATTTTTAAGAGCTCATAGGTATTTATTTTGGGCATTTGGATTTAATGCATAAATATTTGCATTGGAAATATATTAGTTATATATATTAATATATGTCCAAAAATTATGCCACCTGTTGGGGAGCTCTGGAATAATATATCTAGCTCCTGCAAAAATTGGCATAAGGTAATAAAATGATTTAATATTTTATTTAAATCAAAACAAATGACAGAAATTAGAAAACAAAAATAAATAAAAGAAGGAGAAGCTTACCTGGGGCTCCTCCCTGTGCAGCCCAGCAGTAGCTGGCCGGCCCAGCCAGCAGGCGGCCCAGCCCGCCTCCTCCTCTGTCGTCTTCGTCCTCGACAGAGGGAGGGGAGTGTGCCCGGCGCGCGCGCGCGCCA
>NW_021279495.1:6240-6842 GCF_002162155.2 Triticum dicoccoides
TGTAAACAATTAGGTAAATGACCGAAAAACAACAAATGATGTCAGAACATGATGGAAATTGATGACGTCGCTTTGAATGCTGCATACTGAACACAAAAGAAGTCCGGAGTTCAAATAAGTTTAAAAAACATTGAAGTGCCCGTGTAACAGATGAGTTCTCGTCCGAAACCCTGATACTCCGAAAGAGTTTGTCCAGTTTGTACACGAAGTGCGTCCAAACTAGAAGTGACCCTCTCAACTCTTTCGCACATGTTATGCGGGTGAAATGATGATACCATGCCAAGTTTCAACATTTTCAGAAGTCATTTTGTAGTGATTTTCAATTTCGCGGTAATTTAGCTCTCTAAACAATTAGGTAAATGATCGAAAAACAACAAATGATGTCAGAACATGTTGGAAATTGATGACGTCGCTTTGAATGCTGCATACAGAACACAAAAGAAGTCCGCAGTTCAAATAAGTTTAAAAAACATTGAAGTGCCCGTGTAACAGATGAGTTCTCGTCCGAAACCCTGATACTCCGAAAGAGTTTGTCCAGTTTTTACACTAAGTGCGTCCAAACTAGAAGTGACCCTCTCTACTCTTTCGCACATGCTATGCGG
>NW_021279495.1:7200-7699 GCF_002162155.2 Triticum dicoccoides
CAAGTTTCAACATTTTTAGAAGTCATTTTGTAGTGATTTTCAATTTCATGGTCATTTAGCTCTCTAAACAATTAGGTAAATGACCGAAAAACAACAAATGATGTCAGAACATGTTGGAAATTGATGGCGTCGCTTTGAATGCTGCATACTGAACACAAAAGAAGTCCGGAGTTCGAATAAGTTTAAAAAACATTGAAGTGCCCGTGTAACAGATGAGTTCTCGTCCAAAACCCTGATACTCCGAAAGAGTTTGTCCAGGTTGTACACGAAGTGCGTCCAAACTAGAAGTGACCCTCTCTACTCTTTCGCACATGCTATGTGGGTGAAATGATGATACCATGCCAAGTTTCAACATTTTCAGAAGTCATTTTGTAGTGATTTTCAATTTCACGGTCATTTCGCTCTCTAAACAATTAGGTAAATGACCGAAAAACAACAAATGATGTCAAAACATGATGGAAATTGATGATGTCGCTTTGAATGCTGCATACTGAACACA
>NW_021279495.1:9598-10309 GCF_002162155.2 Triticum dicoccoides
AACCCTGATACTCCGAGAGAGTTTGTCCAGTTTGTACACGAAGTGCGTCCAAACTAGAAGTGACCCTCTCTACTCTTTCGCACATGCTATGCGGGTGAAATGATGATACCATGCCAAGTTTCAACATTTTCAGAAGTCATTTTGTAGTGATTTTGAATTTCACGGTCATTTAGCTCTCTAAACAATTAGGTAAATGAGCGAAAAACAACAAATGATGTCAGAACATGTTGGAAATTGATGACGTCACTTTGAATGCTGCATACTGAACACAAAAGAAGTCCGGAGTTCAAATAAGTTTAAAAAACATTGAAGTGCCCGTGTAATAGATGAGTTCTCGTCCGAAACCCTGATACTCCGAAAGACTTTGTCCAGTTTGTACACAAAGTGCGTCCAAACTAGAAGTGACCCTCTCTACTCTTTAGCACATGCTATGCGGGTGAAATGATGATACCATGCCAAGTTTCAACATTTTCAGAAGTCATTTTGTAGTGATTTTCAATTTCACGGTCATTTAGCTCTCTAAACAATTAGGTAAATGACCGAAAACAACAAATGATGTCAGAACATATTGGAAATTGATGACGTCGCTTTGAATGCTGCATACTGAACACAAAAGAAGTCCGGAGTTCAAATAAGTTTAGAAAACATTGAAGTGCCTGTGTAACAGATGAGTTCTCGTCCGAAACCCTGATACTCCGAAAGAGTTTGTCC
>NW_021279495.1:10495-11545 GCF_002162155.2 Triticum dicoccoides
CTTTGAATGCTGCATACTGAACACAAAAGAAGTCCGGAGTTCAAATAAGTTTAAAAAACATTGAAGTGCTTGTGTAACAGATGAGTTCTCGTCCGAAACCCTGATACTCCGAAAGAGTTTGTCCAGTTTGTACATGAAGTGCCTCCAAACTAGAAGTGACCCTCTCTACTCTTTCGCACATGCTATGTGGGTGAAATGATGATACCATGCCAACTTTCAACATTTTTAGAAGTCATTTTGTAGTGATTTTCAATTTCACGGTCATTTAACTCTCTAAACAATTAGGTAAATGACCGAGAAACAACAAATGATGTTAGAACATGTTGGAAATTGATGACATCGCTTTGAATGCTGCATACTAAACACAAAAGAAGTCCGGAGTTCAAATAAGTTTAAAAAACATTGAAGTGCCTGTGTAATAGATGAGTTCTCGTCCGAAACCCTGATACTCCGAAAGAGTTTGTCCAGTTTGTACACGAAGTGCATCCAAACTAGAAGTGACCATCTCTACTCTTTCGCACATGCTATGTGGGTGAAATGATGATACCATGCCAAGTTTCAACATTTTCAGAAGTCATTTTGTAGTGATTTTCAATTTCACGGTCATTTAGCTCTCTAAACAATTAGGTAAATGACCGAAAAACAACAAATGATGTCAGAACATATTGGAAATTGATGACGTCGCTTTGAATGCTGCATACTGAACACAAAAGAAGTCCGGAGTTCAAATAAGTTTAAAAAACATTGAAGTGCCCGTGTAACAGATGAGTTCTCGTCCGAAACCCTGATACTCCGAAAGAGTTTGTCCAGTTTGTACACGAAGTGCATCCAGTTTTTGCCGTGACCCTCTATACTCTTTCTCACATGCTATGCGGGTGAAATGATGATACCATGCCAAGTTTCAACATTTTCAGAAGTCATTTTGTAGTGATTTTCAATTTCACGGTCATTTAGCTCTCTAAACAATTAGGTAAATGATCGAAAAACAACAAATGATGTCAGAACATGTTGGAAATTGATGATGTCTCTTTGAATGCTGCATACTGAACA
>NW_021279495.1:13831-14407 GCF_002162155.2 Triticum dicoccoides
GGAAATTGATGACATCGCTTTGAATGCTGCATACTAAACACAAAAGAAGTCCGGAGTTCAAATAAGTTTAAAAAACATTGAAGTGCCTGTGTAATAGATGAGTTCTCGTCCGAAACCCTGATACTCCGAAAGAGTTTGTCCAGTTTGTACACGAAGTGCATCCAAACTAGAAGTGACCATCTCTACTCTTTTGCACATGCTATGTGGGTGAAATGATGATACCATGCCAAGTTTCAACATTTTCAGAAGTCATTTTGTAGTGATTTTCAATTTCACGGTCATTTAGCTCTCTAAACAATTAGGTAAATGACCGAAAAACAACAAATGATGTCAGAACATATTGGAAATTGATGACGTCGCTTTGAATGCTGCATACTGAACACAAAAGAAGTCCGGAGTTCAAATAAGTTTAAAAAACATTGAAGTGCCTGTGTAACAGATGAGTTCTCGTCCGAAACCTTGATACTCCGAAAGAGTTTGTCTAGTTTGTACACGAAGTGCATCCAGTTTTTGCCGTGACCCTCTATACTCTTTCTCACATGCTATGCGGGTGAAATGATGATACCATGCCAAGTT
>NW_021279495.1:14855-15572 GCF_002162155.2 Triticum dicoccoides
GATTTTCAATTTCACGGTCATTTAGCTCTCTAAACAATTAGGTAAATGACCGAAAAAAACAAATGATGTCAGAACATGTTGGAAATTGATGACGTCGCTTTGAATGCTGCATACTGAACACAAAAGAAGTCCGGAGTTCAAATAAGTTCAAAAAACATTGAAGTGCCTGTGTAACAGATGAGTTCTCGTTCGAAACCCTGATACTCCGAAAGAGTTTGTCCAGTTTGTACATGAAGTGCGTCCAAACTAGAAGTGACCCTCTCTACTCCTTCGCACATGCTATGCGGGTGAAATGATGACACCATGCCAAGTTTCAACATTTTCAGAAGTCATTTTGTAGTGATTTTCAATTTCACGGTCATTTAGCTCTCTAAACAATTAAGTAAATGACCGAAAACAACAAATGATGTCAGAACATATTGGAAATTGATGGCGTCGCTTTGAATGCTGCATACTGAACACAAAATAAGTCCGGAGTTCAAATAAGTTTAAAAAACATTGAAGTGCCCGTGTAGCAGATGAGTTCTCGTCCAAAACCCTGATACTCCAAAAGAGTTTGTCCAGTTTGTACACGAAGTGCGTCCAAACTAGAGGTGACCCTCTCTACTCTTTCGCACATGCTATGCGGGTGAAATGATGATACCATGCCAAGTTTCAACATTTTCAGAAGTCATTTTGTAGTGATTTTCAATTTCACAGTCATTTAGCTCTTTAAAC
>NW_021279496.1:0-1065 GCF_002162155.2 Triticum dicoccoides
CCGCTCAATCACGGAGACGAGTTTTCCACGGTTTCCACCCCTCCCTCCATACCGCAGCAACACGAGTTTTTTCCACCCCTTTCAGAAAGCGCTCTTCGCGCCACAAAGCCGCCCCAAGACGCGCGAGCAATGAGCATCGAGCTTAAACATATCGCAAACGTCAAAAATAATATAACGGGATTAATATATATCGCGCACGTGCGATATGTTTGTCACAAGGCGCAAAAAATAATTATAAAAGGAATGCAACACGAGGACTTCCCAGGAGGTCACCCATCCTAGTACTACTCTCGCCCAAGCACGCTTAACTTCGGAGTTCTGATGGGATCCGGTGCTTTAGTGCTGGTATGATCGCATCCGACATGTTTCCCCGTCTTCGTCCCTTATGCTTGCCACTCTCAGGTCCGCTCCAAAGACGATTCTACATTCTCACTACCATTACAACCGTTCCCTAACAATGGATAGTGTCCTATACTACTTACTCTTCCGCTCAATCACGGAGACGAGTTTTCCACGGTTTCCACCCCTCCCTCCATACCGCAGCAACACGAGTTTTTTCCACCCCTTTCAGAAAGCGCTCTTCGCGCCACAAAGCCGCCCCAAGACGCGCGAGCAATGAGCATCGAGCTTAAACATATCGCAAACGTCAAAAATAATATAACGGGATTAATATATATCGCGCACGTGCGATATGTTTGTCACGAGGCGACAAAATAATTATAAAAGGAATGCAACACGAGGACTTCCCAGGAGGTCACCCATCCTAGTACTACTCTCGCCCAAGCACGCTTAACTTCGGAGTTCTGATGGGATCCGGTGCTTTAGTGCTGGTATGATCGCATCCGACATGTTTCTCCGTCTTCGTCCCTTATGCTTGCCACTCCCAGGTCCGCTCCAAAGACGATTCTACATTCTCACTACCATTACAACCGTTCCCTAACAATGGATAGTGTCCTATACTACTTACTCTCCCGCTAGTACTACTCTCCCGCTAGGTCACCCATCCTAGTACTACTCTCGCCCAAGCACGCTTAACTTCGGAGTTCTGATGGGATCCGGTGCTTT
>NW_021279497.1:0-1312 GCF_002162155.2 Triticum dicoccoides
CTAAGTGGGAGTTCATTAATAATTTGATTAGTTGAACTTAATTATCATGAACTTAGTCTAAATATTTTACAATATGTCTTGTAGATTAAATGGCCAACGTAGTCCTCAACTTCAACGCGTTCCTAGAGAAAACCAAGCTGAAAGACGATGGCAGCAACTATACGGACTGGGTCCGGAACCTGAGGATCATCCTCATAGCTGCCAAGAAAGATTATGTCCTACAAGCACCGCTTGGTGACGCACCCGTTCTCCCTGCAGAACAAGATGTTATGAACGCTTGGCAGGCACGTTTCGATGACTACTCCCTCGTTCAGTGCGGCATGCTTTACAGCCTAGAGCCGGGGCTCCAAAAGCGTTTTGAGAGACATGGAGCATATGAGATGTTCGAAGAGCTAAAAATGGTTTTCCAAGCTCATGCCCGGGTCGAGAGATATGAAGTCTCCGACAAGTTCTTCAGCTGTAAGATGGAGGAAAACAGTTCTGTCAGTGAGCACATACTCACTATGTCTGGGTTGCATAACCGCTTGACTCAGCTGGGAGTTAATCTCCCGGATGATGCGGTCATTGACAGAATCCTCCAGTCGCTTCCACCAAGCTACAAGAGCTTTGTGATGAACTTCAATATGCAGGGGATGGAAAAGACCATTCCTGAAGTATTTGCTATGCTGAAATCAGCAGAGGTAGAAGTCAGGAAGGAACATCAAGTGTTGATGGTCAATAAAACCACTAAGTTTAAGAAAGGCAAGGGTAAAAAGAACTTCAAGAAGGACGGCAAGGAGGTTGCCGCGCCCGGCAAGCAAGCTGCCGGGAAGAAGCCAAAGAATGGACCCAAGTCCGAGACTGAGTGCTTTTATTGCAAGGGAAGCGGTCACTGGAAGTGGAACTGCCCTAAGTACTTAGCGGATAAGAAGGCCGGCAAAACAAAAGGTATATGTGATATACATGTAATTGATGTGTACCTTACTAGTGCCCGTAGTAGCTCCTGGGTATTTGATACCGGTGCAGTTGCTCACATTTGTAACTCAAAGCAGGGGCTGCGGAATAAGCGGAAACTGGCAAAGGACGAGGTGACGATGCGCGTCGGGAATGGTTCAAAGGTCAATGTGATCGCCGTCGGCACGCTACCTCTGCATCTCCCTTCGGGATTAGTTTTAAACCTTAATAATTGTTATTTAGTGCCAGCTTTGAGCATGAACATTGTATCAGGATCTCGTTTAATTCGAGATGGCTACTCTTTTAAATCTGAGAATAATGGTTGTTCCATTTTTATGAGAGATATGTTTTATGGTCATGCTCCTATGGTGAATGGTTT
>NW_021279498.1:0-2047 GCF_002162155.2 Triticum dicoccoides
TATTTCACGTGTGGACAATCTCAGTACCACGCCGCTCACCGCGGGCTCGTTGGGGCTGTATCATTTACTCAAAGCCCTCAGGCCAGAGCTTTTTAAGCCAGCTCCTTGCTTTCTGATGCCGCCTAATCTTCAGAAATGGTGTGTCACGCAGCATAATGATCGTAGGATGGCGAGCATCAACCCCCTTGACTGCGATCCGATCCCCGTCACCCTCAACTACATTAACGGTATGTACTCGGTCGGCATGAACACGTCTTGGATGGTGCTCGTCGACGGTCGCGGCAGCTGGATGCTCGTGGAGGTCTACACCCGACGATTTATCCCCCTTCCTTTTATTAACACTGCACTGCTTTGGCACCGCAGCCCAGAATACTCGGAATCTTACAGTAGCCAACGGGATACCAAGTTTTATTTGCTCAAGGTTGTAATCTGCCAAGTGCCCACAAGATCTGCGAATTATAAAGACTTCAGGCTAATTGCGTTCTTCAACCACGGTCTCGCCTATCTGACAGGTCACTGCGGTAAGTGGATAAATCTGCACGTCCATAGCAGGATCATACATCCTCCATGGTTCTCTGATGTCATTGAACACAAGGGCTTCATTTACGCTGTCGACTCCTTCTATGGCTGGACGTATTGCTGGCCTACTCCAGTCATCGCTACAAACGGCTATTACAGCAGTATGTTACTTTCCTATGATATCATGATGGCTTGCTTATATTACTGTCAACATTTACTGAAAAAATATTCATGCTCATAACATGTTGTTCTTAAGATTGACTACATCAAGAGCCCTTTTTTATTTGACTCTAACTTTTTTTAGGGTTATTTGACTCCAACTTGATATGATGTTGTAGGCCGCCTGGTGTCCCTACCATTCATAATGTCAGAACCTTTCAAAGAAAAGCGGCATGGCAGCTGCAGGTGGTTCCTGGCTCGATCAGACGACGGCGAACGATTGATGATCGTTCGCACGTACTGGACGTGTTGTTTCGTGGAATACAATCACAGTCGCTGCAAGGTCTTTGAGCAGGATCCCAGCTTCTATGGGGCTTCAGGAATTTTTGACTGGAGGTTGGTAAGTAGCCTTGGTACACGCTCTCTGTTTGTCGGACTGAATTATCCGATTAACCAGGAGATAACCGACGGCAAGGATCATGATGGCAGTGCGGTTTCGTTCATCAAGCAAAACTATGTGTACACAGCGTACCATGCGTCTCTGCATGCACCATACCCTGATATGTGCCGCCACGCTCTGCAGCCCAAAGTAGGAGAGAGGGTCACAAGTATCAGACTTCGACTTGCTGGCTGGAGTTTCCCCCATCAGGCACCCATCTAGTTCAAGCCGTCAGCCAATCTCCACAGCTTAATAAATAGTAACGTCTAACCGAGCCAGTTAGTTAGATGCGTACACTAGTGTAGTAGGATCTTTATTTAGTTTGATGCATACACTTGTTCTTTTTTGGTAGCCCTTTTGTAATGATGGCTGATGTTTGGTTTGGTAGAGAGAGCTGCGTCTTCACTCTTTTGGCCTGCTTACTGCTTCCGTTGCACCCCCAGCGCTGGTTGCTACTGCTATTTTCAATGTACAATAATAGTATATTTCGTCTGTTAGTTGAATAAATGTGTTATTAGAATGACAAACACAATGTTTTGGAATTCGTTGCACGGTTTGATCCTTTAGTGCCCCGTACCGTACGTAGCGCATACTATTTTTCGTACGGAACACATTTTCCACTTGTTGATAACATGCAGCCCACTGATGAAGGCCCAATAGAGAAGCCCATAATTAACTGGAAGGGAGGCTCTCACATGAATCCGGCCCAGGTACATGCTCATGGTCCCCTAAACATAAATAAGTAAGTAAGTAAATAAAGCTAAATGCTCATGCACCAGTTCTTTAAATTCACGATTTAACAAGAGGATATTATTTCCTATGATAGTGTCGTTACATTCAGTCGATATTATTCTTCGGCAAAGATAGCGACCAGTCTTCTTTCTCCCAACATTTTCTTCCTGCAACCAGCGGACCCATGCAAATCGTAGT
>NW_021279499.1:0-1562 GCF_002162155.2 Triticum dicoccoides
CGCTGGGGGTGCAACGGAAGCAGTAAGCAGGCCAAAAGAGTGAAGACGCAGCTCTCTCTACCAAACCAAACATCAGCCATCATTACAAAAGGGCTACCAAAAAAGAACAAGTGTATGCATCAAACTAAATAAAGATCCTACTACACTAGTGTACGCATCTAACTAACTGGCTCGGTTAGACGTTACTATTTATTAAGCTGTGGAGATTGGCTGACGGCTTGAACTAGATGGGTGCCTGATGGGGGAAACTCCAGCCAGCAAGTCGAAGTCTGATACTTGTGACCCTCTCTCCTACTTTGGGCTGCAGAGCGTGGCGGCACATATCAGGGTATGGTGCATGCAGAGACGCATGGTACGCTGTGTACACATAGTTTTGCTTGATGAACGAAACCGCACTGCCATCATGATCCTTGCCGTCGGTTATCTCCTGGTTAATCGGATAATTCAGTCCGACAAACAGAGAGCGTGTACCAAGGCTACTTACCAACCTCCAGTCAAAAATTCCTGAAGCCCCATAGAAGCTGGGATCCTGCTCAAAGACCTTGCAGCGACTGTGATTGTATTCCACGAAACAACACGTCCAGTACGTGCGAACGATCATCAATCGTTCGCCATCGTTTGATCGAGCCAGGAACCACCTGCAGCTGCCATGCCGCTTTTCTTTGAAAGGTTCTGACATTATGAATGGTAGGGACACCAGGCGGCCTACAACATCATATCAAGTTGGAGTCAAATAACCCTAAAAAAAGTTAGAGTCAAATAAAAAAGGGCTCTTGATGTAGTCAATCTTAAGAACAACATGTTATGAGCATGAATATTTTTTCAGTAAATGTTGACAGTAATATAAGCAAGCCATCATGATATCATAGGAAAGTAACATACTGCTGTAATAGCCGTTTGTAGCGATGACTGGAGTAGGCCAGCAATACGTCCAGCCATAGAAGGAGTCGACAGCGTAAATGAAGCCCTTGTGTTCAATGACATCAGAGAACCATGGAGGATGTATGATCCTGCTATGGACGTGCAGATTTATCCACTTACCGCAGTGACCTGTCAGATAGGCGAGACCGTGGTTGAAGAACGCAATTAGCCTGAAGTCTTTATAATTCGCAGATCTTGTGGGCACTTGGCAGATTACAACCTTGAGCAAATAAAACTTGGTATCCCGTTGGCTACTGTAAGATTCCGAGTATTCTGGGCTGCGGTGCCAAAGCAGTGCAGTGTTAATAAAAGGAAGGGGGATAAATCGTCGGGTGTAGACCTCCACGAGCATCCAGCTGCCGCGACCGTCGACGAGCACCATCCAAGACGTGTTCATGCCGACCGAGTACATACCGTTAATGTAGTTGAGGGTGACGGGGATCGGATCGCAGTCAAGGGGGTTGATGCTCGCCATCCTACGATCATTATGCTGCGTGACACACCATTTCTGAAGATTAGGCGGCATCAGAAAGCAAGGAGCTGGCTTAAAAAGCTCTGGCCTGAGGGCTTTGAGTAAATGATACAGCCCCAACGAGCCCGCGGTGAGCGGCGTGGTACTGAGATTGTCCACACGTGAAATA
>NW_021279500.1:0-5168 GCF_002162155.2 Triticum dicoccoides
ATGATGCATGCATGAGACATGGCAAAATGAGTGTATTGGGCTAATGCAACTAAGAACAGATGGGTTTGAACTAATTTGAACCATTGATTCAAAGTTCAAACTCATAAGTTGCCATTTAAGGTGTTTTATCTTGTTCTGTGATAAACAGCAGGTTAGCTTGTTTAAACATGCATGAAAATAGTACAGATGGATAGATTGGATTTTTCTGATCATTTTTCATATATAATTTGTCTAATTTGGAGTTACAGAATAAAAGTTATGAATTTTTGAAGTTTAAATAATATTCTGGAATTTCCTGTGTAAAAATAATTCCAGTAATTAAATTACTGCGTCAGCACTACGTCATGATGACGTCAGTGGTCAACGGGCTGGTCCAGGTCAAACTGACCAGTGGGTCCCGCATGTCAGTATTCAATTAGTTTAACTAAATTAGATTTAAACTAACTGGATTAATTAACAGAGGGGGCCCCACATGTCATAGACCCAGGGGGTCAACCGGGGCCCACCCGTGGTCAAAGTCAGAGTCAAACACGCCGGCGTCTAGCCGCCGGCGAGCCCGACGCGGCGGTGAAAGTGCTTTTTGCCATTCCGGCAACCAAATGGACGGCGGAAGGCATCTACGTGTTGCTGAGGTTGAGCCGCGACTATTGGTGGTGGTGGTTGGGCTCGGGGTGGCCGGAGTTGGCGCCGGCGGCGACTTTGGCGGCCGCCGGAGTTCGGTTGAAGACGAACTCGTGGCTAGAGTGTGCGGTGAGGTGCGGGGAGTGCATGGTTAGCCCCAACGCGGTGTGGTGAGTGCGATGGACAAGGCGAGGTGGCCGGAGGATGGCCGGGAGCACGTCGGCGAAGAGGTCCGCGACGGCGCGTGCGGGTGAGCTTAGTGTGCTCGCTGTGGTGCACGAGAGAGAGAAAGAGAGGAAGGGGAAGTTAGCCCAGCTCACTGCGGTCTTGATGGAAAGGACGGCGTGGTCAGGGACGAGCTGCTGCGGCGGCGACGGCGAAGGGGATCTCCGGCGATGGCGGTTCGGGCGAGGTTGGTGCGGCGGCTTCGGGGCACGCGAGCGCTCGGGGCTCGGCTAGCTCGAAGAAGTAGAGGACGGCGGAGCTTCTGGACACGGTGGCGCGGAGTGGAGACGACGGGGAGCACGGCTACGGCGGCGGTGCGGCGACGGTGGCGTCGGCCATGGCGTGGGAGCGCGAGGGAGAGGAACTGGGGGCGAATGGAGGTGTACAGGAGGGTCGGGGCGCGACGTGGAGCTCGTCCAGGCCATCAGGGCGGCGAGAGGGGGAGGCAGGGCGGCGTGCAGCTGCGTGGCGAGCTGCGGTGCCGCCGCCGAGCACCTTGGCTGCCTGCCTGGCAAGCCAAGCAGCTCGCTGGAGCGGTGGCCGGGCTGGGCCGGCCAGGTGGGCTGGCTGGTGGGCCTGTGGTGGCGCCAGGTAAGTTTTCCCTTTTTCTTTCTGTTTCTGTTTTTTTAATACTTCTGCAACTTTGTTGAATTAAATAAAATACTTAGGCAACTCCTAAAATCACCAAATTACTCCTGGTCCATAGTTGGATTATTTCCAACATGAAACATTTTAGTTTGGAGATATTTGAGCATTTAAATATTTTATATAATTTTAAATGCCCAAATTCAAATATTTATGATTTAATTCAAAAACCCTAAGATGGCCTAGGAAAATGTGCACCACTTTTGGCAGAGGTTCTGAACCAAGACAAAAATGATGGGCATTTTAGAAGGGCATTTCAGGTTCATTGAAAAGTTTTTTAGTAAACCCTAGTTGGTTTCAGAGGGGACTGGGGGTTCTGTCATCCCCATTTCAAGTTTCTGATGAAAAAGTAGACATGATGCAACACTCTAATGCATGGATAACTAGGATGTGACAACTCACCCCCACTCAAAAGAATCTCGTCCCGAGATTTGGGTTCCTCCGGGAAGAAGGCGGGATACTCGAGTCGAAGACGATCCTCCCTTTCCCAAGTTGCTTCATCCTCAGAATGGTGCGACCATTAAACTTTGAGAAACTTGATATTATGACGTCGAGTGGTACGTTCGGTCTGATCGAGGATACGAATGGGGTACTCTCGATATGTAAGATTATCTTGGAGATCAAGCGTTTCGTGGTCCACTCCACGGATAGGATCCGAGAAGCAACGCCTGAGTTGAGAAACGTGGAAGACATCGTGGACTCTGGAGAGGTGCGGAGGTAGTTCCAACTGGTAGGCAACTTCTCCTCGTTTGGCGAGAATGCGAAAAGGTCCAATGTAACGAGGAGCCAATTTGCCTTTGATACCGAAACGATGGGTTCCCTTCAGAGGGGTGACCCGAAGATAAGCCTTCTCGTCAACCTCGAAAGTCATAGCCTTATGTTTTCGGTCATATTGACTCTTTTGACGAGATTGGGCTGTTTTCAACTTTTCACGAACGATACGAACTTGTTCTTCTGCTTCCTGAATCATATCCGGGCCAAAGAATTGTCTTTCCCCGGTCTCTGACCAGTTAAGGGGTGTTCGACACCGTTGTCCATAGAGAACTTCAAAAGGGGCTTTACCCAAGCTAGATTGATAGCTGTTGTTGTAAGCGAATTCGGCAAATGGAAGGCACTTCTCCCAGTCCATTCCGAATGAGATAACAGAGGCTCGAAGCATGTCTTCTAGAATCTGGTTGACGCGTTCCACTTGACCACTCGACTGAGTGTGGAAGGCGGTGCTAAAGGAGAGACGGGTTCCCATAGCATTTTGGAAACTTTCGCAAAATCGAGAGGTGAAAAGACTTCCTCGATCCGAGTTAATTTCCAAAGGAACACCATGGAGGGACACTATTCGGGAGATGTATAAGTCTGCCAGCTGGCTAGCGGTTATACTCTCACGAACAGGTAAGAAATGGGCTACTTTGGAAAGACGATCGACCACGACGAGAATAGCATTATTCCCTCTCTTGGTCCTGGGAAAACCGGTAATGAAATCCATACCAATTTTATCCCATTTCCATTCAGGAATAGCTAAGGGTTGAAGGGTGCCAGCATGCCGTTGATGCTCTGCTTTTACACGACGACAGACGTCGCAATTTGCAATAAACTGAGCAATTTCTCTCTTCATCCTAGTCCACCAGAATCTCTGGCGTAGGTCCTGATACATCTTAGTACTACCGGGATGAATGGTGAGAGGAGATTCATGAGCTTCCTTAAGGATCAAACGCCTCAGGTTGCGCACTTTGGGAACCACTAGTCGATTCCCGAAGTATACGACCCCTTGATCATTAATGGAGAAGCAATTCGCAATTCCTTTCTGAATGTTTCTCTTGATGCGGGAGATTCCCGGATCTACCTTCTGTGCTTTGATAATCTGATCCGTAAGGGTAGGTTTTGCCACCAAGGTGGAAAGAAAACCTTGAGGAACAATGTGAAGGTTAAGCTTCCGAAATTCCTCATGGAGAAGCGGTTGACTTTGTTGTAACATCAGATTGTTACAATAAGATTTACGACTTAGCGCATCAGCCATGACGTTGGCTTTCCCTGGGGTGTAGGTTATTCCTAAGTCGAAGTCTGTGATCAATTCAACCCAACGTCTTTGCCTGAGATTCAGATCCGGTTGGGTGAAAATGTACTTCAGACTTTGGTGATCAGTGAATATTTCGCAACGATTATCGAGGAGGTAATGTCGCCAGGTCTTAAGTGCATAGACTACGGCTGCAAGCTCTAGATCATGAGTAGGATAATTCTCCTCATGTGGGTGCAATTGCCGTGAAGCGTAAGCAATTACGTGTCGATCTTGCATGAGAATGCAACCTAGTCCTTGTCGCGAGGCGTCGCAGTAGATAACAAAGTCCTTGGAGAAGTCTGGCGGTACCAGTACGGGAGCAGAGGTCAGGCGTCTTTTCAGTTCCTGAAAGCTGTGCTCACATTGTGGAGTCCATTCGAACTTCTTATCTTTCTTGAGGAGTTCGGTTAGAGGTTTGGCAACCTTGGAGAAGTTCTCGACAAAGCAACGACAATAGCTCGCTAAGCCCAGAAAACTCCGAACTTGCTTGACCGATTCAGGTGGAGTCCAATTAAGGACGGCTTGAACTCGCTCAGGGTTAACAGCAATACCTTTACCAGATATTACATGACCCAGATAGGTCACTTCTGACAACCAAAATTCACATTTAGAAAATTTGGCATAAAGGCGATGCTCTCGAAGTTTCTTCAACACTAGCCTTAGATGTTTGGCATGTTCTTCCTCGTTCTTGGAGTAGATGAGTATATCATCGAGGTAAACCACGATGAATTTATCCAAATACTCCATGAAGATTGAGTTCATTAACCGAGAAAAGGTGGCTGGAGCGTTGGTTAAACCGAAGGACATGACGGTGTACTCGTATTGGCCATAACGAGTAACAAAGGCCGTTTTAGGAATGTCCCCGTTTCTGATTTTGATTTGATGGTAGCCCAACCTCAAATCCATCTTGGAGAAGACTGAGGATCCAGCGAGCTGATCATACAGGTCGTTGATCCTGGGAAGCGGATATTTGTTCTTGATTGTGACGAAATTGACAGGTCGGTAATCTACAACCATCCGGTCCGTACCATCCTTCTTCTTGACGAAGAGGACGGGGCAAGCCCACGGAGATGAGCTAGGTCGGATGAAACCCTTTTTCAAGGACTCATCGAGTTGTTTCTTAAGCTCGGCTAGTTCTAGAGGTGCCATCTTATAAGGTCTTCTAGCAATCGGAACGGTTCCGAGGATGAGGTCTATTACGAACTCAACATCCCTGTCAGGTGGAACACCTGGCAATTCCTCTGGGAAGACATCCGGGAAGTCACGGACTACCGGCACGTCCTCAAGGTCTGGCAAAGGGCTGGCATTAAGAGAATATAATTGTCGCTTGGCTATTCGGGTCAAGACATTGACTATCTTCCCCGAAGGATGGGTGAGTTGAACAGTCCTAGAGAAGCAATCAATTTTGGCTTGATGAGCTGACATCCAGTCCATACCCAAAATGATATTAATATCTGAAGATTTAAGGGCTATCAAAGACGCGAGGAAAACAAGTCTGTCGACTTGGATTTCATTTCCATGGCTTACTCTAGAAGTTTGCCATTTGGATCCCGGAGTTTGAATTACCATAGAGGTTGGCATATCACCGAATGCGACGTTATGCAAGCGAGCATAGTTTTCAGATATA
>NW_021279501.1:0-1049 GCF_002162155.2 Triticum dicoccoides
CCGCGGGTCCCCAGTTCGCCGCCGACGCCCGGGGCCCGCCAGGCCCACGAGGGGCCCTCCCGGCCCGCAGTTCCCCCGCCGCCTCCTCCTCCTTACGCCGCCGCCACCTCCGGCGCCGGTGGCCGGCGCCGCCACGGGCCGCCGCGCCCCGACCGGACCTGGTCGCCGGCAGCCGCCGTGGCTCCCCGGCCCCGCGCGCGCGCCGCCCTACGGCACCGCCGCCGTCTCGTCAGCAGCCGGCCGCCGCCCCGCCCTCCGGTCCCCTCGTCGCCGGCCGCTGCCTCCTTCCCCGTCGTCGCGGGTGAACAGTACCGCCGCCGCCTCGGTATCCGTGCCCGATCCAGATCTGGATCTGGGATATTTCGGTTGATTTTCTCTTCCCGAAACCCTAATTTTCGAGCAATGTTTGACTGCTTGCATCTCCGCAACCGTAGCTTCGTTTTGGGCATATGATATATCAAAATCTTCGCCTCGACATGTACATCATTTCATTCCATTGCATCATTTGCATTTGAGGTCATCTTGATGCCCAAAATGCTGTTACAAGGAGGCTTCGTGAGTTAAATTGCAGATCCGTTAGTTCATCATGCACTTTTGTCATTTTTGCCATGTTTAATTCGTGCATGATATGCCTGTGCCCCTTTGGGATGAATTGTTAAGCATTTTGTCTTCTTTCCAGAGGTGCCACCCATGTATTTTTAGGATGTGTGTGTTGTCTTGTGCAAGCTTGCGAAGAGAGGTACCTGAGATTGCTGATTTCAGAGACTTAGTGATTTTCACTAAGTCTGGGATATTTTAGTTCATGATGCTATATGTCCAGCTTGTTTCCTAGTGATCCGTGCCTCTTTTGAGGATGATCAGTAAGGGAGTTTTTATATTTATGTTATGCTCTATCCATCCATGTCTTTGTTTACATATGTGGAGTGCTCTAGGTTGACTCAATCGAGCTCAACTTTTGCTTCGTTGTTAATCTGGGCAGATCGTCAACTTGTTTGCGATTTTGCCGATGCTACCGTTAGTGTTCCATGCATGCTATGCCTTTGTTCTTG
>NW_021279502.1:0-1049 GCF_002162155.2 Triticum dicoccoides
CCGCGGGTCCCCAGTTCGCCGCCGACGCCCGGGGCCCGCCAGGCCCACGAGGGGCCCTCCCGGCCCGCAGTTCCCCCGCCGCCTCCTCCTCCTTACGCCGCCGCCACCTCCGGCGCCGGTGGCCGGCGCCGCCACGGGCCGCCGCGCCCCGACCGGACCTGGTCGCCGGCAGCCGCCGTGGCTCCCCGGCCCCGCGCGCGCGCCGCCCTACGGCACCGCCGCCGTCTCGTCAGCAGCCGGCCGCCGCCCCGCCCTCCGGTCCCCTCGTCGCCGGCCGCTGCCTCCTTCCCCGTCGTCGCGGGTGAACAGTACCGCCGCCGCCTCGGTATCCGTGCCCGATCCAGATCTGGATCTGGGATATTTCGGTTGATTTTCTCTTCCCGAAACCCTAATTTTCGAGCAATGTTTGACTGCTTGCATCTCCGCAACCGTAGCTTCGTTTTGGGCATATGATATATCAAAATCTTCGCCTCGACATGTACATCATTTCAATCCATTGCATCATTTGCATTTGATGTCATCTTGATGCCCAAAATGCTGTTAGAAGGAGGCTTCGTGAGTTGAATTGCAGATCCGTTAGTTCATCATGCACTTTTGTCATTTTTGCCATGTTTAATTCGTGCATGATATGCCTGTGCCCCTTTGGGATGAATTGTTAAGCATTTTGTCTTCTTTCCAGAGGTGCCACCCATGTATTTTTAGGATGTGTGTGTTGTCTTGTGCAAGCTTGCGAAGAGAGGTACCTGAGATTGCTGATTTCAGAGACTTAGTGATTTTCACTAAGTCTGGGATATTTTAGTTCATGATGCTATATGTCCAGCTTGTTTCCTAGTGATCCGTGCCTCTTTTGAGGATGATCAGTAAGGGAGTTTTTATATTTATGTTATGCTCTATCCATCCATGTCTTTGTTTACATATGTGGAGTGCTCTAGGTTGACTCAATCGAGCTCAACTTTTGCTTCGTTGTTAATCTGGGCAGATCGTCAACTTGTTTGCGATTTTGCCGATGCTACCGTTAGTGTTCCATGCATGCTATGCCTTTGTTCTTG
>NW_021279503.1:0-2499 GCF_002162155.2 Triticum dicoccoides
TGACAATTAAGTCTTCACCATTTTGTATATGACTTATCACGTTCTAGTAAAGAAATGCACGGTAAAGTTTGGCAACCCCAAAGACAGTAGAGAAATCTTTTTCCTGTTGAAAATGCTTTGATCAAATTAAGCAACATTACTTTGCCACACATATTGTTGCCAGTGGATACGAAGTTTCCTCCTGAATTTCTTGTTCACCTGGTAAAGTGTATCATGTTCTTGGGAGGAGGTTAAAATTATTAATTTACATTGATGGTTTCCAGTGGAAAAGCAATTTCGGGTAAATATGTTGGAGCACTACAGCGTCATGTGTGCACTCGGCCCTCGATCTAATTATAGTATAAAGTGTGCCTGTTACGTGTCTTCCCCTGATGCTAGGGTAAAACCTAAACCAGCGGGGAAGAATCTGCCCGTTTATTTAATCATTTAATCACAGCGCCATTAAGATGAGAGAAATCGATTTTTACGATCTTTACGAGCTGCAAACTTGGGCCCTACAGTATATCTTGCAACGACACTTTAGTTTCTTTTAGCAACGATGCAATGATGTGGTAGCCGTGGTGACTGGTGAAGTGGTGAGCATCCAATGTTCCATGGAGCATGAGCACCCGATGTCGATGTCGAACATTTGAACATGTGATGTACAAAATTTTGGCACCCTAAAAAATTGCCTTCCACTGCTGCATATTTGCAGCACCCTGAGTTGCTGCACCAAAAACACAGTTGCGCCACACGAACCCTCAATCGCCCATGGAAGCTTCTCTGTGCGGAGCCGCATTATCGCCAGTCTACGTCCTCACTGATTCCGGATGCCCCACGCCTCATCCACAACCCCCCTATTGGCACCAAGCCAACCTACTACCCCCTCCAAGATCCCTGCCGAATCCTTGCTGTCAACCTCCGCATTGTCCCTCCATCACCGTTCAATCGGGCTCGATTCAGGGAGCGGCCGCCCAACACGGCATCCGATCTACCAATTTTGGTTGTTGCTCCACCGTGAATTGCCCGCAATCACCACGACAAGATGCCTCCGCGATGTCGCGCCTGCGTGAGATCCATGCCACACCTCGAAATTCGGCTCCCGGTGTCAGGCCTCTTCACTGTTGAGATCATGTGTGAAGGCGAATGGAAGTGGCTTGGAGCTTTCGAGACATCAGAGCTTCCAGCGTGTGCATTAGACGTAGTGGCATGTAGGTACGGCCTGCCCCATTTAGAGCTCAACATCCCGGAGGTTCAGTCAGTCCAGGAAGTGAAGTTCCTTGCCTCTCTGCGCATCATGTCCCACCAGGAGGAGAAGGCACACTGCCGGGTAGAGGCGCAACACAACGCCCATGAGAGGGATGTGGTGGCCATGGCGAAGTTCGACGAGGCCAATCCAGATCACATTGCAGCGGAGCTCTAATTCTTCACGGAGAAGGACGCGGAGCGCGGGCAGAAGGAGGAAGAGGATTTTTCTCACAAGATCAACGTCAATGTCGATGCGTTCTTCAAGGATCTTGACACGGATGGCTGCGACGATGACAAGAAGGAGGTCAAGCCTTTTACCGGCAATGACCACAAGGTAGGCCCCATCGGCGGTCCACCGTACGAGGGGTGATCAACCTCAACAATGACGACGATAACAAGTAGTTCGACGAGATTTGTGGCATCATGGTCTGTATGATCTTTGGTAGTAGTATGTTCGTGGTAGTGATGATTTATCCTAGTTTTTTATGTTGTTTGAAATGTTTAATGTTCAATTAGATTGCAAAATTTGAAATGAAATGAATGACATTAAAAATGATTGTTTTGGGGCACCACTTTTACATCATCAATTAAAGCAATCGTCGTGGTGCCCAAATTTTCTATCTTCAACTCTATAATGGTTTTTCATCACAAAAAATTTCATCATCTATTGTACATGTTGTAACTAGGGAAAACCTGTTGGCCACAGTTTCACTCCCGAGCAAACGACACATGTAGAATCCTTGTTTCATGCCACAGACGCCCTCTTCCTTGATCCCAATTGTCGCCAGGTGAAGCATGCACAGCCGATGTCCGCGGTTGGACACTCCTAATGGTGCCGTCCTCTCTTTCCCTATCCACTCCCTTTCCTCTTTATCTACTCTCCTTGTTTCCCTTCTCTTCCCCCAAACCCTAGTCTGTTGCCCCCGCCAAGCTTGCCTGGGGCATGGTCGCACGACCAAGGTGACGTATGGTGTTGGGTGGCATGCGGAGACGTGGCTCGCGTAGAGGGCGATGCATCGAAGCTTCCGGCCCCGGCCCTCCTGGGCCTATCCCCATACAAGTCTAGAGCTGCCAGATGTAGCGCAGCAGTGGTCATCCTTCTATGGTGGTCAAATTTGGTGTTTTGACCTTTTTGCGAAACTTAGGCCAGATTTGACATTGGTTCAAATTTTTTCGGGATCTGACGCTTTTCCTACCGCTGGGGTCGATGGTGGTAGGATATACCAGTCTACCGCCAAGGCCCCTGGTGATAGGAAACTTATTCATGTCAGC
>NW_021279504.1:0-2085 GCF_002162155.2 Triticum dicoccoides
GTCACATGAATGTAAAATGTCTAGTCCAATCCACAAGTGAACCAACTCTTCCCTACCAAACTCATAATCTTCGGGAAACAAACCACAAAAAGAAAAACATTGTTGTAAATGGAAAGGAAGATAATCATAGCTGAGCTTTAGAGCTGGCATAATATCATTGTCGCCCGTTTGTAATTCCCATTCTTTACTTTCCAGTACGCTTGTCCAGTGGTTCAATATAAGTTTTGTTCTTAGTAATCAACCAACAGTTCTTGCTGCAAGAGGTGAACCTTTTAGCTTGTCCACTATTTTGCTCCCAATGTCAACTAATTCTGGATTGTCAACCCATGGTTTCTCATCACCAAATACACATTCTTCAAAGAAAGACATAGTATCTTCATGACATAGGCGGTCCAACTCTAGTGAGCATTTAGTTGTCTTAACCGTGTTTGCTACCTCGGATATTCGAGTCGTGACTATAACCATGTTACCTTTTGCCCCCTCTTTTTTAAATAGAGCCAATAGTTTTTTCCACTCATCCTCAGGATGTTTCCACACATCATCTAAGACAAGTAAAACCCTCTTTCCTTTTAATCTTTGTTCGATAAGCTCTTCGGCACTACAATTTTCGTTTTCATTGTCAACCCGGGGGATCTTTTTCACGATATCTTTTGCCAACCTATTTGCATTAAAATCAAGAGAGACACATATCCAAATGTGAACCTGGAAATGGCTCTTCATTTTGTCATATATGTGCTGTATGAAAGTTGTCTTCCCAATACCACCCGGGCCAACAACTGGAAGCACCGTGAGTTCACAACGTTCACTATTATTAATTTCACCTCGGACAATCTCTTTGTGGCTATCCCTTCCATATAACTTGGGTTCTATAATTTGTGGGATGGTTTTAGTCCTGTTCATAGCAATGTCATGGACAGGGATGTGGCTAGAGTTCAGTAACTCTAGATTAAGAATGTTGGAGACCTTAGCACATACGGGCTTCAACTGCTCTATGAGGTACAATATCTTTCTAGACATTTCCACCCTATCAAACTTCAATTTTGGTATTTGTAAGTATTCGTCTTTTCCGGTCATGTCGGGATTTCCCACCATGCCAGTTTGAGTGTCATGGTCAACAGACGGTACCGAGGAGAAGCAAGAGAAGTGTTTACCGACATTGTGTGCGGGTGACCGTGACGAGGATCCAGTTTCACGCCGGCCACCACAAAAGCGGAGGCTTGAGAAGCAACCTTGTTTGCCGCCGTCGTCTATCTCACCGCGGCGGTCACGCGAGCACATGGGAAACTTGAGCGTGTTCACACAAGATCTGGCCGTGTGGCGTGCATTGAGGGCGAGGTCACGGACCCAGCCATCAGCATGCGCGTCGGCCGCATGGTAGGTGCCCTCGAGCTCATCCTGGGTTCGGAAGTAGTCGAGCTCGTCGAGCACATCGTCTGCCCCGTGGGCCAGCTGCCGCAGCCTGTCCAGCATCTCAGCCAGGGCACGGTTGTGGATCTCCCTGCCCCGGACTCTGTCCAGCACCGCCTGAGCTTCTAGCAGCTCCAGCTTTAGGTCTTGTATGTTAGAGCCGAGCTTGGTGCTGGCAGCCCACGCCTCCAGCAGGCCGTCGGACAGTGGGCTCAGCGCCTTGCCCACCACCCAGCTCACCGCGGGGATGCCAACTGTCTCCATGGTTAGTTCGACACCGATGTGTAGCCACTTAGCCTGCGGTCCTGCATAGAATAAAATAAGAACTCAATATTATAAGCAAGGCCAGAGCATCCCGGAATCAGAGAAATATATGCTGCAACGTAACAGGACAGCTAAGTAGAGAGAACAAGATATGTAAACGTGTGTACCAGACGCGGGCCGGCCGTGCTCGCCCGACGGGCACACTACAAATGCAGTTAGGAACCAATACCACTGGGGTGGTGGTACTGAACTGGTTGCTACTGGAAGAGGATTAACAAGAAGAAAGGTGCGAGGCGAGGAAAGTCTAGAGATGCAACGGAGCGGGCTGGGTGCAGTGAGATTAGCAGACGTGTGAGCTGTGGAGTAGAGGGGGGTGTCCGGGAGGGGAAATAAATAGAGAGAAGGGAGCAGCTT
>NW_021279505.1:0-1387 GCF_002162155.2 Triticum dicoccoides
CTGGCGGTTTTGTCGATTCTCACCCATTTCGTGGACTATTACTCACTGTTTTGGGGTCCCAAAGCGATTTCAATTGTTGTCGAACCCCAAGGTGTGCTTACGTGTTGGTCGTGAAGAATCGCTGTTTGGGCCGATTCTGGCCCGTTTCCTGGACTATTACTCAGTTTTGGGTTCCCAATGTGATTTCCACGATTGATGAACCCCGGGGTGCGTTTACGTATCGGTTACCAACACTCACAATTTTGGCCAATTCTAGACCGTTTCGTGGACTATTACTCACCTGTTTGGTTTCCCTGAGCGATTTCCACGATTGATGATCCCCGTGGTGCGCTTAAGTGTTCGTCGTCAACACTCACGGTTTTGGTCAATTCTGACCCGTTTCGTGGACTATTACTCACTGTTTTGGGGCCCAGAGTGTTTTCCACGATTGAAGAACCCAGGGTGCGTTTATGTGTCGATTATCAACACTCGCGGTTTTGTCGATTCTGACCCGTTTCGTGGACTATTACTCACCATTTTGGGGTCCCAAAGCGATTTCCACGATTGAGGAACCCTATGGTGCGCTTACATGTTGGTCATCAACAACCGCAATTTTGGCTGATTCTGGTCCGTTTGGTGCACTATTACTCACCGTTTTGGGGTCCTAGAGCGATATACACGATTACCGATCCCGGGGTGCGTTTACTTATCTGTTATCAACAATCACAATTTTGCCCAATTATTCTGGTCCGTCTCGTTGACTATTACTCACTGTTTTTGGGGTCCTAGAGCGATTTCCACGATTGAGGATCCCCGGGGGTGCGTTTACGTGCCCATCATCAACACTCACAGTTCTGGCCAATTCTGACCCGTTTTGAGGACTACTACTCACCTTTTTGGGGTCCCGAAGCGATTTCCATAGTTGTTGAACCCAAAGATGCACTTACGTGTCAGTCATGAACACTCGCAGTTTTGGCCGATTCTGGCCCATTTTGTGGAATATTACTCACTCTTTTGGGTCCCAAAGGGATTTCCACGATTGACGAACCCCTAGTGCGTTTATGTGTCGGTCATCAACACTCACGGTTTTTTCGATTCTGACCCGTTTCGTGGACTATTACTCACTATTTTGGGGTCCCAAAGCGATTTCCATTGTTGTCGAACCCCAAGGTGTGCTTACGTGTTGGTCGTCAAGACTCGCAGTTTGGGCCGATTTTGGCCTGTTTCCTAGACTATTACTCAGTTTTGGGTTCCCAATGTGATTTCCACCATTGATGAACCCCGGGGTGCTTTTACATATCGGTTACCAACACTCACAATTTTGGCCAATTATAGACCGTTTCGTGGACTATTACTCACCGGTTTGGGGTCCCTAAGCGATTTCCACGATTGATGATCCCCGGGGTGC
>NW_021279506.1:0-1643 GCF_002162155.2 Triticum dicoccoides
CAGGGGGAGAGAATACTAGTAGAAAGTATTTCTCAAGGATCCCAGATGCTTCGTGTTCAAGAGGAGAGATGCCACATGTCTTCTTGAGGGGAAAGGCATGTTCATATGTGCTTATTTGCATTAGCTTGCATTAGCTCTGTTCTTCATTTCCTTCAGCTCTGATTTTCTGTTCCCTATCTTCTCCCAGTATCCCATGTTAGATTCAGGGGGAGAAAGACATCTAAGGGAAAGAAATCATTTAAATTCATTGCATATCTTTACTCTTGGGGACATGTCAAATCCAATGTAGTACTTAGTACTCACTCTCTACATGTCATCCCAGTCTTGGTATTCTTGTGGTTTCTTCTGTCTGCTCGGACTAGTGGATGCATCTGTGTTATCTAACCTTGTTTTCACAGGTTCATTCCATCCTAAGCCAACTCAAGACCACAAGGTAAGTATATGCATCACAATCATGTGTATGAGGAATTCTTGCTGATGTACATACTGTTTGCAAGAAGGACTCATGGGCATGAAGGTATTCTCTTTAATACGTTTTGCTCTGATGCATATGGTCAAGTTACATGTAACACATTGCCTGCTCTATCATGGTTATGCTATCACATGCTTCTATATTTCATAGTCACATGACTGCATACATGTAGGGGGAGCCTATGCTTGTTACATGTCTTTCCAAAGCTTTACTTGCTATTCTTTATATATTTATCTAAAGCTTTCATGTATGTTGCCATCAATTACCAAAAAGTGGGAGATTGAAAGCACAAGTGCTCCCTAGGTGGTTTTGGTAATTAATGACAACATATCTCTTGCTGGACTGACACTTTTATCTAGTATGTTTCAGATAAGTTCAACAGTGGAGTGGCATGGACTAAAGGATGTGGGAACTCCTTCAAGATGCTAAGGACAAAGGATTGGCTCAAGCTTCAAGCTCAAGACTCTTCATTTTACATGTTAGTGATCCAAGATCACATTGAGTCTATAGGAAAAGCCAATACTATCAAGGAGGGATGAGGTGTTGCTTAATGAGCCTCTTGCTTCAAGTGCTTAGTGATATGCTCCAAATTCCCTCAACTACTTTCCCACTTCCACACATATGTCCTAAACCCTAAAGTCAAACTCAGCCCCACTGATTCTTTCTATCCGGCGCCACCGAGTTTGGATGTCTTAGCCACTGCCACAAACCCTAGGCAAATCGGTCTAACTGATAGGGATCTCGGTCTCACCAAGATGGGATTGTAATCTCTCTGTGTATGTCCATTATCAAAATCGGTCTCACCGAGTTTGAGCAATCGGTACTACCGAGATTACAATGCAAACTCTCTGGTTAACTTGTTATCAAAATCGGTCCCACCGAGTTTGATAATCGGTCAAACCGAGTTTGCCTAACCAACTCTCTGGAAAGCTTATTACCAAAATCGGTCCCACCGAGTTTGTGTAATCGGTCTCACCGAGATTAGGTTATGCCCTAGCCCTAACCGAATCGGTCCCACCGAGTTGCATTCCGGTCCCACCGAAAACCCTAACAGTCACATTATTTGCTAAATCGGTCCGACCGAGTCTGTTGAATCGGTCCCACCGAGTTAGGTAAATTGTGTGTAACGGTTAGATTTTGTGTGGAGGCTATATATACCCCTCCACCTCCT
>NW_021279507.1:0-1191 GCF_002162155.2 Triticum dicoccoides
GGACTAACCCCAAAATCTGCAGGCAGCTCAAGTTTATATGCATTATCATTTATTTTCACTAACACCTTAAAGGGACCATCAGCACGTGGCATTAACTTTGATTTGCGCAAATCAGGAAATCTATCCTTACGCAAATGTAACCAAACAAGATCTCCAGGTGCAAACACAACATGTTTTCTACCCTTATCTCCAGCAAGTTTATATTTAGCATTCATGCGCTCAATGTTTTCCTTAGTTAACTCATGCATTTTTAAAATCAATTCAGCACGTTGTTTAGCATCAAAATTAACCTTCTCCGAAGATGGAAGAGGCAACAAATCAATAGGTGCACGAGGTAGGAAACCATACACAACTTCAAAAGGGCACATCTTAGTAGTAGAATGCACTGAACGATTATAAGCAAATTCAATATGAGGCAAGCATTCCTCCCACATTTCCTTATTATTCTTCAAAACAGCCCTAAGCATAGTAGACAACGTTCTATTGACTACTTCAGTTTGTCCATCAGTTTGGGGGTGACAAGTAGTACTAAAAAGCAGTTTAGTCCCCAACTTAGCCCATAAACATCTCCAAAAGTGGCTAAGAAATTTAGTATCATGATCTGAAACAATAGTATTTGGCACACCATGCAAGCGAATAATTTCACGAAAGAACAAATCAGCAACATTAACAGCATCATCGCTTTTATGACATGGTATAAAGTGTGCCATTTTCCAGAATCTATCCACGACAACAAATATGCTATCCCTCCCCTTCTTTGTTCGAGGTAAACCTAAAACAAAGTCCATAGATATATCCTCCCAAGGAACACTAGGTACAGGCAAAGGCATATATAAACCATGAGGATTGAGTCGTGACTTAGCTTTTTGACATGTAGTGCAGCGAGCAATAAAATGCTCAACATCCCGTCTCATCTTTGGCCAAAAGAAATGTGTAGCAAGTACGTCCTCCGTCTTCTTCACGCCAAAGTGTCCCATTAATCCTCCTCCATGCGCCTCCTGCAACAACAAAAGACGAACGGAGCTAGCTGGAATGCATAGCTTGTTAGCACGAAACACAAATCCATCGTTAACAACAAACTTGTTCCACATTCTTCCTTCTTTACAATTCTGCATTACATCTTTAAAATCAGCATCATGCACATATTGATCTTTGATGGTCTCCAAACCAAATATTTTGAAGTCAAGTTGT
>NW_021279508.1:0-919 GCF_002162155.2 Triticum dicoccoides
CATGATTAACGAACCCTGGGATGTGTTTACATGTCGGTCACAAACACTCGCCATTTTGGCCGATTCTGGCCCGTTTCATGGACTATTACTCATTGTTTTGTGGCCCCGAAGCAATTTCCATAGTTGTTAAACCCTAAGGTGCGTTGATGTGTCGGTCATCAACAATCGCAATTTTAGCCGATTCTGGGCCATTTCATGCACTATTGCTCACCGTTTTGGGGTCCCAGAGTGATTTCCGTGATTAACGAACCCTGGGATGTGTTTACGTGTCAGTCATAAACACTCGCAGTTTTGGCCGATTCTGGCTCGTTTCATGGACTATTACTCACTGTTTTGGGGGTCCCGAAGCGATTTCCATAGTTGTTAAACCCCAAGGTGCGTTGATGTGTCGGTCATGAACACTCACAGGGTTGGGCAATTCTGGCCCGTTTCATGGACTATTACTCACTGTTTGAGGTTCGGGAGTGATTTCCACGATTAACGAACCCTGGGATGTGTTTATGTGTTGGTCATCCAAAATTGCAATTTTGGCCGATTCTGGTCCGTTTCACGGACTATTACTCACTGTTTTGTGGTCCTAGAGTGATTTCCACGATTAACGAACCCTGGGATGTGTTTACGTGTCGGTCATAAACACTCGCAATTTTGGCCGATTCTGGCCCGTTTCATGGACTATTACTCACTGTTTTGGGGTCCCCGAGTGATTTCCACGATTAACGAATGCTGGGGTGCGTTTACGTGTCGGTCATCAAGACTCACAATTTTGGCCGATTCTGGCCCGTTTCATGGAATATTAGTCACTGTTTTGGGGTCCCAGAGTGCTTTCCATGATTAACGAACCCTGGGATGTGTTTACGTGTCGGTCACAAACACTCGCCGTTTTGGCCGATTCTGGCCCGTTTCATGGACTATTACTCAT
>NW_021279508.1:1806-2764 GCF_002162155.2 Triticum dicoccoides
ACAGTTTTGGCCGATTCTGGCCCGTTTAATGGACTATTACTCACTGTTTTGGGGTCCCGAATTGTTCGACGATTAACAAACCCTGGGGTACGTTTACGTGTCGGTCATCAACACTCACAGTGTTGGCCAATTCTGGCACGTTTCATGGACTATTACTCACTGTTTTGGGGTCCCGGAGTGATTTCCATGATTAACGACCCCTGGGGTGCGTTTACGTGTCGGTCATCAACAATCACAATTTTGGCCGATTCTGGCCCGTTTCAGGGACTATTACTCACTGTTTTGGGGTCCCGAATTGATTTCGACGATTAACGAACGCCGGGATGTGTTTATGTGTCATTCATCAACACTCACAGTTTTCAACGATTCTGGCCCGTTTCATGGACTATTACTCACTGTTTTGAGGTTCGGGAGTGATTTCCACGATTAACGAACCCTGGGATGTGTTTATGTGTTGGTCATCCAAAATCGCAATTTTGGCCGATTCTGGTCCGTTTCACGGACTATTACTCACTCTTTTGTGGTCCTAGAGTGATTTCCACGATTAATGAACCCTGGGATGTGTTTGCGTGTCGGTCATAAACACTCGCAGTTTTGGCCGAGTCTGACCCGTTTCGTGGACTATTACTGAACGTTTTGGGGTCCCAAAGTGACTTCCGTAGTAATTGAACCCCAAGGTGCGCTGATGTGTCGGTCATCAACAATCGCAATTTTGGCCCGTTTCACGGACTATTACTCACTGTTTTGGGGTCCGGGAGTGATTTCCTCGATTAACGAACCCTGGGGTGCGTTTACGTGTCGGTCATCAACACTCGCAATTTTGGCCGATTCTGGCCCGTTTCATGGACTATTACTCGCTGTTTTGGGGTCCCAGTGTGATGTCCTAGATTAACGAACCCTGGGATGTGTTTACGTGTCGGTCATAAACACTCACAGTTTTGGCAGATTCTGGCCCGTT
>NW_021279508.1:4969-6776 GCF_002162155.2 Triticum dicoccoides
ACAGTTTTGGCCGATTCTGGCCCGTTTAATGGACTATTACTCACTGTTTTGGGGTCCCGAATTGTTCGACGATTAACAAACCCTGGGGTACGTTTACGTGTCGGTCATCAACACTCACAGTGTTGGCCAATTCTGGCACGTTTCATGGACTATTACTCACTGTTTTGGGGTCCCGGAGTGATTTCCATGATTAACGACCCCTGGGGTGCGTTTACGTGTCGGTCATCAACAATCACAATTTTGGCCGATTCTGGCCCGTTTCAGGGACTATTACTCACTGTTTTCGGGTCCCAGAGTGATTTCCATGATTAACGAACGCCGGGATGTGTTTATGTGTCATTCATCAACACTCACAGTTTTCAACGATTCTGGCCCGTTTCATGGACTATTACTCACTGTTTTGAGGTTCGGGAGTGATTTCCACGATTAACGAACCCTGGGATGTGTTTATGTGTTGGTCATCCAAAATCGCAATTTTGGCCGATTCTGGTCCGTTTCACGGACTATTACTCACTATTTTGTGGTCCTAGAGTGATTTCCACGATTAATGAACCCTGGGATGTGTTTACGTGTCGGTCATAAACACTCGCAGTTTTGGCCGAGTCTGACCCGTTTCGTGGACTATTACTGAACGTTTTGGGGTCCCAAAGTGACTTCCATAGTTATTGAACCCCAAGGTGCGCTGATGTGTCGGTCATCAACAATCGCAATTTTGCCCGTTTCACGGACTATTACTCACTGTTTTGGGGTCCGGGAGTGATTTCCACGATTAACGAACCCTGGGGTGCGTTTACGTGTCGGTCATCAACACTCGCAATTTTGGCCGATTCTGGCCCGTTTCATGGACTATTACTCGCTGTTTTGGGGTCCCAGTGTGATGTCCTAGATTAACGAACCCTGGGATGTGTTTACGTGTCGGTCATAAACACTCACAGTTTTGGCAGATTCTGGCCCGTTTCGTGGACTATTACTCACCGTTTTGGGGTCCCGAAGCGATTTCCATAGCTGTTAAACCCAAGGTGCGTTGATGTGTCGGTCATTAACACTCATAGTTTTGGCCGATTCTGGCCCGTTACATGGACTATTACTCACTGTTTTGGGGTCCCGGAGTGATTTCGACGATTAACGAACCCTGGGGTACGTTTACGTGTCGGTCATCAACACATACAGTTTTGGCCGATTCTGGCCGTTTCATGGACTATTACTCACTGTTCTGGGGTCCCGGAGTGATTTCCACGATTAACGAACCCTGGGGTGCGTTTACGTGACGGTCATCGAAAATCATAATTTTGGCCGATTCTGGTCCGTTTCAGGGACTATTACTCACTGTTTTGGGGTCCTAGAGTGATTTCCACAATTAATGAACCCTAGGATGTGTTTACGTGTCGATCATAAACACTCGCAGTTTTGGCCAATTCTGGCCCGTTTCGTGGACTATTACTCAACGTTTTGGGGTCCCGAAGCGATTGCCATAGTTATTAAACCCCAAGGTGTGCTGATGTGTCGGTCATCAACAATCGCAATTTTAGCCGATTCTGGCCCATTTCATGCACTATTGCTCACCGTTTTGGGGTCCCAGAGTGATTTCCATGATTAACGAACCCTGGGATGTGTTTACGTGTCAGTCATAAACACTCGCAGTTTTGGCCGATTCTGGCCCGTTTCATGGACCATTACTCACTGTTTTGGGGGTCCCGAAGCGATTTCCATAGTTGTTAAACCCCAAGGTGCGTTGATGTGTCGGTCATGAACACTCACAGGGTTGGGCAATTCTGGCCCGTTTCATGGACTATTACTCACTATTTTG
>NW_021279508.1:10470-11598 GCF_002162155.2 Triticum dicoccoides
TTGGGCAATTCTGGCCCGTTTCATGGACTATTACTCACTATTTTGGGGTCCCGGAGTGATTGTGAGTTTACGTGTCGGTCATCAACACTCGCAGTTTTGGCCGATTCTGGCCCGTTTCATGGACTATTACTCACTGTTTTGTGGTCCCGGAGTGATTTCGACGATTAACGAACCCTGGGGTGCGTTTACGTGTCGGTCATCAACACTCACAGTTTTGGCCGATTCTGGCCCGTTTAATGGACTATTACTCACTGTTTTGGGGTCCCGAATTGTTCGACGATTAACAAACCCTGGGGTACGTTTACGTGTCGGTCATCAACACTCACAGTGTTGGCCAATTCTGGCCCGTTTCATGGACTATTACTCACTGTTTTGGGGTCCCGGAGTGATTTCCATGATTAACGACCCCTGGGGTGCGTTTACGTGTCGGTCATCAACAATCACAATTTTGGCCGATTCTGGCCCGTCTCAGGGACTATTACTCACTGTTTTGGGGTCCCAGAGTGATTTCCATGATTATGTGTCAGTCATCAACACTCACAGTTTTCGACGATTCTGGCCCGTTTCATGGACTATTACTCACTGTTTTGAGGTTCGGGAGTGATTTCCACGATTAACGAACCCTGGGATGTGTTTATGTGTTGGTCATCCAAAATCGCAATTTTGGCCGATTCTGGTCCGTTTCACGGACTATTACTCACTGTTTTGTGGTCCTAGAGTGATTTCCACGATTAACAAACCCTGGGATGTGTTTACGTGTCGGTCATAAACACTCGCAATTTTGGCCGATTCTGGCCCGTTTCATGGACTCACTGTTTTGGGGTCCCCGAGTGATTTCCACGATTAACGAATGCTGGGGTGCGTTTACGTGTCCGTCATCAAGACTCACAATTTTGGCCGATTCTGGCCCGTTTCATGGAATATTAGTCACTGTTTTGGGGTCCCAGAGTGCTTTCCATGATTAACGAACCCTGGGATGTGTTTACGTGTCGGTCACAAACACTCGCCATTTTGGCCGATTCTGGCCCGTTTCATGGACTATTACTCATTGTTTTGTGGCCCCGAAGCGATTTCCATAGTTGTTAAACCCTAAGGTGCGTTGATGTGTCGGTCATCAACAATCGCAAT
>NW_021279508.1:15046-16356 GCF_002162155.2 Triticum dicoccoides
GGTCATCAACACTCACAGTGTTGGCCAATTCTGGCCCGTTTCATGGACTATTACTCACTGTTTTGGGGTCCCGGAGTGATTTCCATGATTAACGACCCCTGGGGTGCGTTTACGTGTCGGTCATCAACAATCACAATTTTGGCCGATTCTGGCCCGTCTCAGGGACTATTACTCACTGTTTTGGGGTCCCACAGTGATTTCCATGATTATGTGTCAGTCATCAACACTCACAGTTTTCGACGATTCTGGCCCGTTTCATGGACTATTACTCACTGTTTTGAGGTTCGGGAGTGATTTCCACGATTAACGAACCCTGGGATGTGTTTATGTGTTGGTCATCCAAAATCGCAATTTTGGCCGATTCTGGTCCGTTTCACGGACTATTACTCACTGTTTTGTGGTCCTAGAGTGATTTCCACGATTAACAAACCCTGGGTTGTGTTTACGTGTCGGTCATAAACACTCGCAATTTTGGCCGATTCTGGCCCGTTTCATGGACTCACTGTTTTGGGGTCCCCGAGTGATTTCCACGATTAACGAATGCTGGGGTGCGTTTACGTGTCCGTCATCAAGACTCACAATTTTGGCCGATTCTGGCCCGTTTCATGGAATATTAGTCACTGTTTTGGGGTCCCAGAGTGCTTTCCATGATTAACGAACCCTGGGATGTGTTTACGTGTCGGTCACAAACACTCGCCATTTTGGCCGATTCTGGCCCGTTTCATGGACTATTACTCATTGTTTTGTGGCCCCGAAGCGATTTCCATAGTTGTTAAACCCTAAGGTGCGTTGATGTGTCGGTCATCAACAATCGCAATTTTAGCCGATTCTGGCCCATTTCAAGCACTATTGCTCACCGTTTTGGGGTCCCAGAGTGATTTCCATGATTAACGAACCCTGGGATGTGTTTACGTGTCAGTCATAAACACTCGCAGTTTTGGCCGATTCTGGCCCGTTTCATGGACTATTACTCACTGTTTTGGGGGTCCCGAAGCGTTTTCCATAGTTGTTAAGCCCCAAGGTGCGTTGATGTGTCGGTCATGAACACTCACAGGGTTGGGCAATACTGGCCCGTTTCATGGACTATTACTCACTATTTTGGGGTCCCGGAGTGATTGTGAGTTTACGTGTCGGTCATCAACACTCGCAGTTTTGGCCGATTCTGGCCCGTTTCATGGACTATTACTCACTGTTTTGGGGGTCCCGAAGCGATTTCCATAGTTGTTAAACCCCAAGGTGCGTTGATGTGTCGGTCATGAACACTCACCGTTTTGGGCAATTCTGGCCCGTTTCATGGACTATTACTCACT
>NW_021279508.1:17268-18141 GCF_002162155.2 Triticum dicoccoides
TGTGTTTACGTGTCGGTCATAAACACTCGCAATTTTGGCCGATTCTGGCCCGTTTCATGGACTCACTGTTTTGGGGTCCCCGAGTGATTTCCACGATTAACGAATGCTGGGGTGCGTTTACGTGTCCGTCATCAAGACTCACAATTTTGGCCGATTCTGGCCCGTTTCATGGAATATTAGTCACTGTTTTGGGGTCCCAGAGTGCTTTCCATGATTAACGAACCCTGGGATGTGTTTACGTGTCGGTCACAAACACTCGCCATTTTGGCCGATTCTGGCCCGTTTCATGGACTATTACTCATTGTTTTGTGGCCCCGAAGCGATTTCCATAGTTGTTAAACCCTAAGGTGCGTTGATGTGTCGGTCATCAACAATCGCAATCTTAGCCGATTCTGGCCCATTTCAAGCACTATTGCTCACCGTTTTGGGGTCCCAGAGTGATTTCCATGATTAACGAACCCTGGGATGTGTTTACGTGTCAGTCATAAACACTCGCAGTTTTGGCCGATTCTGGCCCGTTTCATGGACTATTACTCACTGTTTTGGGGGTCCCGAAGCGTTTTCCATAGTTGTTAAGCCCCAAGGTGCCTTGATGTGTCGGTCATGAACACTCACAGGGTTGGGCAATACTGGCCCGTTTCATGGACTATTACTCACTATTTTGGGGTCCCGGAGTGATTGTGAGTTTACGTGTCGGTCATCAACACTCGCAGTTTTGGCCGATTCTGGCCCGTTTCATGGACTATTACTCACTGTTTTGGGGGTCCCGAAGCGATTTCCATAGTTGTTAAACCCCAAGGTGCGTTGATGTGTCGGTCATGAACACTCACCGTTTTGGGCAATTCTGGCCCGTTTCATGGACTATTACTCACT
>NW_021279509.1:0-1296 GCF_002162155.2 Triticum dicoccoides
ATGATCAATATCATAAGCTTCCACTTCAATTGGTGTAGGTGCCACAGGAACAACTTCCTGTGCCCTGCCACACACTAGTTGAAGAGACGGTTCAATAACCTCATCAAGTCTCCACCATCCTCCCACTCAACTCTTTCGAGAGAAACTTTTCCTCGAGAAAGGACCCGATTCTAGAAACAATTCATATTGCTTTCGGATCTGAATTAGGAGGTATACCCAACTGTTTTGGGTTTCCTATGAAGATGCATTTTGTCCGCTTTGGGTTCGAGCTTATCAAGCTGAAACTTTTTCACATAAGCGTCGCAGCCCCAAACCTTTAAGAAACGACAACTTAGGTTTCTCTAAACCATAATTCATACGGTGTCATCTCATCGGAATTACGTGGTGCCCTATTTAAAGTGAATGTGGTTGTCTCTAATGCCTAACCCATGAACAATAGTGGTAATTCGATAAGAGACATCATGGTACGCACCATATCCAATAGGGTGCAACTATGATGTTCGGACACACCATCACATTATGGTGTTCCAGGCGGTATTAATTGTGAAACATTTTCCACAACGTCTTAATTGTGTGCCAAAACTCGTAACTCAGATATTCATCTCTATGATCGTATCATAGACATTTTATCCTCTTGTCACAACGATCTTCTACTTCACTCTGAAATTACTTGAACCATTCAATAATTCAGACTTGTGTTTCATCAAGTAAATATTCTCAACATTTACTCGAATCATCTGTGAAGTAAGAACATAACGATATTCACTGCATGCCTCAGCACTTATTGGACTGCACACATCAAAATGTGTTACTTCCAACAAGTTGCTATCTTGTTCCATCTTACTGAAACCGAGGCTTTTCAGTCATCTTGCCCATGTGGTATGATTTGCATATCTCAAGTGATTCAAAATCAAGTGAGTTCAAACGGTCCATTTGCATGGAGTTTCTTCATGCATATATACCAATAGACATGGTTCGCATGTCTCAAACTTTTCAAAAACGAGTGAGTCCAAAGATCCATCAACATGGAGCTTCTTCATGCGTTTTATACCAATATGACTTACACAGCAGTGCCACAAGTAGGTGGTACTATCATTACTATCTTTTGGCATGAACATGTGTATCACTACGATCGAGATTCAATAAACCATTCCTTTAGGTGCAAGACCATTGAAGGTATTATTCAAATAAATAGAGTAACCATTATTCTCTTTAAATGAATAACCGTATTGCGATAGACATAATCCAATCATGTCTATGCTCAACGCAAACACCAATCTCGGTGGTAGAGGGAGC
>NW_021279510.1:0-1410 GCF_002162155.2 Triticum dicoccoides
TTCTTCATAGTTCGTAGGTTCATCATGATCTAGTAGCATGACCTCCAGAACAGGATTACCGTACCACTCTGGTGCGGATCTTACTCTGGTTGATCTACGAAGTTCAGTAGTATCTTGATCTGAAGTTTCATGATCATTATCATTGGCTTCCTCACTAACTGGTGTAGGTGTCACTGAAACAGTTTTCTGTGATGAACTACTTTCCAGTAAGGGAGCAGGTACAGTTACCTCGTCAAGTTCTACTTTCCTCCCACTCACTTCTTTCGAGAGAAACTCCTTCTCTAGAAATGATCCATTCTTAGCAACAAATGTTTTGCCTTCGGATCTGTGATAGAAGGTGTACCCAACAGTTTCCTTTGGGTATCCTATGAATACACATTTCTCCGATTTGGGTTCGAGCTTATCAGGTTGAAGCTTTTTCACATAAGCATCGCAGCCCCAAACTTTAAGAAACGACAACTTTGGTTTTTTTGCCAAACCATAGTTCATAAGGCGTCGTCTCAACGGATTTTGATGGTGCCCTTTTTAACGTGAATGCGGCCGTCTCTAAAGCATATCCCCAAAATGATAGCGGTAAATCTGTAAGAGACATCATAGATCGCACCATATCTAGTAAAGTACGATTACGACGTTCGGACACACCATTACGCTGTGGTGTTCCGGGGGGCGTGAGTTGCGAAACTATTCCACAGTTTTTCAAATGTACACCAAACTCGTAACTCAAATATTCTCCTCCACGATCAGATCGTAGAAACTTTATTTTCTTGTTACGATGATTTTCAACTTCACTCTGAAATTCTTTGAACTTTTCAAATGTCTCAGACTTATGCTTCATTAAGTAGATATATCCATATCTGCTCAAATCATCTGTGAAGGTGAGAAAATAACGATATCCGCCACGAGCCTCAATATTCATCGGACCACATACATCGGTATGTATGATTTCCAACAAATCTGTTGCTCTCTCCATAGTACCGGAGAACAGTGTTTTAGTCATCTTGCCCATGAGGCACGGTTCGCAAGTACCAAGTGATTCATAATCAAGTGGTTCCAAAAGTCCATTAGTATGGAGTTTCTTCATGCGTTTTACACCGATATGACCTAAACGACAGTGCCACAAATAAGTTGCACTTTTATTATCAACTCTGTATCTTTTGGTTTCAACATTATGAATATGTGTATTACTACTATCGAGATTTAGTAAGAATAGACCACTCTTCAAGGGTGCATGACCATAAAAGATATTACTCATATAAATAGAACAACCATTATTCTCTGATTTAAATGAATAACCGTCTCGCATTAAACAAGATCCAGATATAATGTTCATGCTCAACGCTGGCACCAAATAACAATTATTTAGGTCTAATATTAATCCCGAAGGTAGATGTAGAGGTAGCGTGCCGACCG
>NW_021279511.1:0-2506 GCF_002162155.2 Triticum dicoccoides
TTCCTGGGCTCACCAACAATGACATTAGCTTTATTAGCAGATTCGGCTACCTCTGGCCGAATGAGTAGCTTCCTCCCCTCCAAATCCATGGTATTCATTGGAAATGGTTGTTTATCAACTTGCATCTCAGAAAAGTTCAATCGTCCGTCATTAATGGCCGATTGTATCTGTCGTCGAAAAACATTGCAATCGTTAGTAGCATGAGAAAAAGAATTATGATACTTGCAATAAGCACGCCGTTTTAGTTCTTCAAACGGCGGTAAAGTATGAGATATTCTAATAATCTTAGCCTGCAGCAAAGCATCAAATATTCTATCACACTTAGCAACGTTAAAAGTAAACTTCATCTCTTCATCACGATTCTTATGAATCGGTTTCAGATCATTGCAAGTAAAGGGTTTGGCCTTAGATGGCTAAACAAATTCAGTAGAAAAAACATCACCCTCATCGTCCGAGTGATCACTATCATATTCCACCATATTCATCTTTGGACGATCGGCTTTGTATCTATGCACTTCTTTGAGGTCTTTGCTTCGGCTTTCCTGAGCCAAAGCCCTTTGTAAGACTTGGTTGATATTTAAGAACTCGTAGCCCTCTAGCTTTTCTCTAATGGGAGTTCTCAAACCACTCAGCACTAGGTCTGCCAAGTCCCTCTCGGTTATTACCAAACTAAAACACCAGTTTTTTGTTTCTCTGAATCTCTTGACGTAATCGGAGACCGATTCATCATGTTTCTGTTTAACCGATGTTAGATGTGACAACTTGAGTTCATTGTCGCCGCTATAAAAGTGATCATGAAACTTCTGCTCTAGCTGTGACCAAACCCGAATGGAACCATGGGGTAAAGAAGAAAACCATGAAAATGCAATACCAGTTAATGATAAAGGAAATAAACGCACTTTCAATTCATTCAATGAGCCTGCCTCACCCAATTGTGCTAAATATTGACTAACATGCTCCCATGTGGTTTTTGTGCCTTCTCCATTAAATTTAACAAAATCAGGAATTTTATATCCTGGAGGGCACTGGATGGCATCAAAGTACTCGGGGTACGGCTTTTGGTAAATCCGATTCCGAGGTAACTCAACTCCAAAATTTTCTCGAAGCATCTTAGCCATCTCCTCCCTAAGATTAGCTAGACCATCATCCATAGTGGAGGATGAAGCTAGTGGCAGTGGCATAGGAGGAGTAGGGTTACTAGCTGCAGGTAAAAATTGTGACATGTATGTCGACCCATAATTTGGTAATGGTCTAGTGGATGTAGCTATAGGTAGGGTTTGGTTCGGCGTTACCACCGAACCTGGCATGCTCATAATAGGATTAATGGGTGCAGCCACAATCTGATTTGTTTGGGTAGGATAATAAGTCATCGGCATGGGAGGCGCCGATGAGATGGGCAAAGACAGATTAGGGTTTTGCACACTAGCAGCTACACCATCATTACCACTAGGCGATTGAGATATATTCTTCTGAACATTAGTATTTTCTATGAAAGTTTGATAGACTAGATTGTTACCATCAGCAATACGACTTTCAATCTCAGCCCACTGCTCAGGAGAAAAGGCAGTACTTATAGAGGGTTTATCCTGCTCGGCTTGAAGAGGAGGGAACTTGATTTCTTCAATCGGAGTGATGTTGCCTTGGCGATCCTTCTTGAATTTTGCAAGGAACTCCTGCAAATCCTTCTCTTCGCGCGCCTTCTTGTACTCCTCATAGACTTGGCGATGATCGGCCGATATCTCATCAAGACTAGGCTTAATGATGTTATCGGCGTCTACCTCAGATGGCTTGGGAAGATCAGACATGGTGGATGATGACAATTGATCTTCAGTCCCCAGCGGAGTCGCCAAAAAGTGTGTTGACACACGAACACGTCACGTGTACCCTCGACGCCGGGGGTGATGCACCGCAGCTCACGTCGAAGGAGACCCGACCGACAGCGCGATACGCAAGATAGTCGACGGGCGCTTTTGCAGACCCGAAAACCCCACACCCCCGGGAGGGACCCCGTCAGGGAGTGCGGCGGCTATGGGCTGCCCTAGGTCGATTCGCTCGCCCCTAGAGCCTCGGGATTCGCGGCTCTCAAACACGAAGAACAGCGAAGAACGAGATAGAAAAACGGTGGAGAGATAAATCGTAGATGAAAAAGTAGTATATTGATTTGTTCGATTGTGTGTTGTTCAATCGGTCGTCACCCCCAACATATATAAGAGGCGGCTGGACTTCCCGTACAAGCAGAGGATTTATCTAGGCTTTCCTTACAAGAAAATTACATCAATTCATGTCCTAGAATCCTAGTTCTGGTCCCACTCAGATTCAGTCCGAATCTGGTCCAATCTTCTGTCTTGCTCCTTGCGTGGGCTGTGGAATCTGCATATGACTTCCGATGGAGACGGTTCAAATATCAATTATGTGTGCTTCGACGAGGCCAACAATCCGTATGTTGATCACTTTTCCAAATAAGGCGATCTTGAATACTCCACGGGGTCATCTCTAATTTCGAGTC
>NW_021279512.1:0-9493 GCF_002162155.2 Triticum dicoccoides
ATAAAACGGGTCAGAATCGGCCAAAACTGTGAGTGTTGATGACCGACACGTAATCGCACCTTGGGGTTCAACAACTATGGAAATCTCTTTGGGGCCCCCAAAACGGTGAGTAATAGTCCATAAAACGGGTCAGAATTGATAAAAACCGTGAGTGTTGATGACCGAAACGTAAACGCACCCCAGGGTTCATTAATCGTGGAAATCACTCCGGGACCCCAAAACAGTGAGTAATAGTCCACGAAACGGGCGAGAATCGGCCAAAACTGTGAGTGTTGATGACCTACACATAAGCGCGCCTTGGGGTTCAACAACTATGGAAATTTGTTTGGGGCCCAAAAATGGTGAGTAATAGTACACGAAACGGCTCAGAATCTGCCAAAACCGCGAGTGTTAATTGTTGGGGAATGTTGCAGAAAATAAAAATTTTCCTACTCGTTTCACCAAGATCATCTAGGAGTTCATCTAGCAACGAGTGAATAGATGCATCTACATACCTTGTAGGTCGCGAGCGGAAGCGTTCAAAGAACGGGGATGATGTAGTCGAACACGACGTGATCCAAATCACCGGAGATCCTAGCCCCGAACGGACGGCACCTCCGCGTTCAACACACGTACGGAAACAGCCACGTCTCCTCCTTCTTGATCCAGCAAGGGAGGGAGGAGAGGTTGAGGGAGATGGCACCAGCAGCAGCACGACGGCGTGGTGTTGACGGAGCTGCAGTACTCCGGCAGAGCTTCACTAAGCAATAAGGAGGTGGAGGAGGTGTTGGGGAGGGAGAAGGAGGCAACCAAAGGCCAAGGACTCAAGGTATGAAGTCCCTCCTCTCCCCCACTATATATAGGGGTGCCAAGGGGGGGTGGCCGGCCCTAGGAGATCCAATATCCTAGGGGTGCGGCGGCCAAGGGGGGTTTCCCTCCCCCCCAAGGCACCTAGGAGGTGCCTTACCCTCCTAGGACTCTTTCCCCCTTAAACCCTAGGCGCATGGGCCTATGTGGGGCTGGTGTCCTTGGCCCAAGCAGGCCAAGGCGCACCCCCTACAGCCCATGTGGCCCCCGGGGATGGGTGGCCCCACCCGGTGGGCCCCCGGGACCCCTCCGGTGGTCCCGGTACAATACCGATAACCCCGAAACTTGTCCCGATGCCCGAAACAGGACTTCCCATATATAAATCTTTACCTCCGGACCATTCCGGAACTCCTCGTGACGTCCGGGATCTCATCCGGGGCTCCGAACAACATTCGGGTTACTACATATACATATCCCTACAACCCTAGCGTAACTGAACCTTAAGTGTGTAGACCCTACGGGTTCGGGAGACATGTAGACATGACCGAGATCGCTCTCCGGTCAATAACCAACAGCGGGATCTGGATACCCATGTTGGCTCCCACATGCTCCACGATGATCTCATCGGATGAACCACGATGTCGAGGATTTAATCAACCCCGTATGCAATTCCCTTTGTCAATCGATATGTTACTTGCCCGAGATTCGATCGTCGGTATCCCAATACCTCGTTCAATCTTGTTACCGGCAAGTCACTTTACTCGTACCGTAATGCATGATCCCGTGACCAAACACTTGGTCACTTTGAGCTCATTATGATGATGCATTACTGAGTGGGCCCAGTGATATCTCTCCGTCATACGGAGTGACAAATCCCAGTCTCGATCCATATAAAACAATAGATACTTTCGGAGATACCTGTAGTGCACCTTTATAGTCACCCAGTTACGTTGTGACGTTTGATAGACCCAAAGCACTCCTACGGTATCCAGGAGTTATACGATCTCATGGTCGAAGGAAGAGATACTTTGACATTGCAAAACTCTAGCAAACGAACTATACGATCTTGTGCTATGTTTAGGATTGGGTCTTGTCCATCACATCATTATCCTAATGATGTGATCCCGTTATCAATGACATCCAATGTGCATAGCCAGGAAACCATGACTATCTATTGATCAACGAGCTAGTCAACTAGAGGCTTACTAGGGACATGTTGGTGTCTGTTATTCACACATGTATTACGATTTCCGGATAACACAATTATAGCATGAATAAAGACAATTATCATGAACAAAGAAATATAATAATAATGCTTTTATTATTGCCTCTAGGGCATATTTCCAACAGTCTCCCACTTGCACTAGAGTCAATAATCTAGTTACATTGTGATGAATCGAACACCCATGGAATTCTGGTGTTGATCATGTTTTGCTCTTGGGAGAGGTTTAGTCAACGGATCTGCTACATTCAGGTCCGTATGTACTTTACAAATCTCTATGTCTCCATCTTGAACATTTTCACGGATGGAGTTGAAGCGACGCTTGATGTGCCTTGTCTTCTTGTGAAACCTGGGCTCCTTGGCAAGTGCAATAGCTCCAGTGTTGTCACAGAAGAGCTTGATCGGCCCCGACGCATTGGGTATGACTCCTAGGTCGGTGATGAACTCCTTCACCCATATTGCTTCATGTGCTACCTCCGAGGCTGCCATGTACTCCGCTTCACATGTAGATCCCGCCACGACGCTCTGCTTGCAACTGCACCAGCTTACTGCCGCACCATTCAAAATATACACGTATCCGGTTTGTGACTTAGAGTCATCCAGATCTGTGTCGAAGCTAGCATCGACGTAACCTTTTACGACGAGCTCTTCATCACCTCCATAAACGAGAAACATTTCCTTAGTCCTTTTCAGGTACTTCAGGATATTCTTGACCGCTGTCCAGTGTTCCTTGCCGGGATTACTTTGGTACCTTCCTACCAAACTTACGGCAAGGTTTACATCAGGTCTGGTACACAGCATGGCATACATAATAGAACCTATGGCTGAGGCATAGGGGATGACACTCATCTCTTCTATCTCTGCTGCCGTGGTCGGACATTGAGCTGAGCTCAATTTCACACCTTGCAAAACAGGCAAGAACCCTTTCTTGGACTGATCCATTTTGAACTTCTTCAAAATCTTATCAAGATATGTGCTTTGTGAAAGACCTATGAGGCGTCTTGATCTATCCCTATAGATCTTGATTCCTAATATATAAGCAGCTTCTCCAAGGTCCTTCATTGAAAAACTCTTATTCAAGTAGGCCTTAATGCTGTCCAAAAGTTCTATATCATTTCCCATCAAAAGTATGTCATCTACATATAGTATGAGAAATGCTATAGAGCTCCCACTCACTTTCTTGTAAACACAGGCTTCTCCATAAGTCTGTGTAAACCCAAACGCTTTGATCATCTCATCAAAACGAATGTTCCAACTCCGAGATGCTTGCACCAGCCCATAAATCGAGCGTTGGAGCTTGCACACCTTGTCAGCATTTTTAGGATCGACAAAACCTTCCGGCTGCATCATATACAATTCTTCCTTAAGGAAACCATTAAGGAATGCCGTTTTGACGTCCATTTGCCAAATTTCATAATCATAAAATGCGGCAATTGCTAACATGATTCGGACGGACTTCAGCTTCGCTACCGGTGAGAAAGTCTCATCGTAGTCAACCCCTTGAACTTGTCGATAACCCTTAGCGACAAGCCGAGCTTTATAGATGGTCACATTACCATCCGCGTCTGTCTTCTTCTAAAAGATCCATTTATTTTCTATGGCTCGCCGTTCTACGGGCAAGTCAGTCAAAGTCCATACTTCATTTTCATACATGGATCCTATCTCGGATTTCATGGCTTCTAGCCATTTGTCGGAATCCGGACCCGCCATCGCTTCTTCATAGTTCGAAGGTTCACCGTTGTCTAACAACATGATTTCCAAGACAGGGTTGCCGTACCACTCTGGTGCGGAACGTGTCCTCGTGGACCTTCGAATTTCAGTAGGAGCTTGATCTGAAGTATCTTGATCATTATCATTAACTTCCTCTCTAGTCGGTGCAGGCACCTCAGGAACATTTTCTTGAGTTGCGCCATTTTCTGTTTCAAGAGGTAATACTTCATCAAGCTCTACTTTCCTCCCACTTACTTCTTTCGAGAGAAACTCTTTCTCCAGAAAGGACCCATTCTTGGCAACAAAGATCTTGCCTTCGGATCTGAGGTAGAAGATATACCCAACAGTTTCTTTAGGGTATCCTATGAAGACGCATTTTTTCCGATTTGGGTTCGAGCTTTTCAGGTTGAAGTTTCCTGACATAAGCATCGCATCCCCAAACTTTTAGATATGACAGCTTAGGTTTCTTCCCAAACCATAATTCATACGGTGTCGTCTCAACGGATTTCGACGGGGCCCTATTTAAAGTGAATGCGGCAGTCTCTAAAGCATAGCCCCAAAAAGATAGTGGTAAATCGGCAAGAGACATCATAGATCGCACCATATCTAATAGAGTGCGATTACGATGTTCGGACACACCATTACGCTGAGGTGTTCCAGGCGGCGTGAGTTGTGAAACTATTCCACATTTTCTTAAGTGTGTACCAAACTCGTGACTCAAGTATTCTCCTCCACGATCTGATCGTAGAAACTTGATTTTCCTGTCACGTTGATTCTCAACTTCCTTGAACTTTTCAAAGGTCTCAGACTTGTGTTTCATTAAGTAGACATACCCATATCTACTCAAGTCATCAGTGAGGGTGAGAACATAACGATAGCCACCGCGAGCCTCAACACTCATTGGACCGCACACATCAGTATGTATGATTTCCAATAAGTTGGTTGCTCTCTCCATTGTTCCTGAGAATGGAGTCTTGGTCATTTTACCCATGAGGCATGGTTCGCACGTGTCAAATGATTCGTAATCAAGAGACTCTAAAAGTCCATCAGCATGGAGCTTCTTCATGCGTTTGACACCTATGTGACCGAGGCGGCAGTGCCACAAGTATGTGGGACTATCACTATCAATCTTACATCTTTTGGTACTTACACTATGAATATGTGTAGCATTACGCTCGAGATTCATAAAGAATAAACCATTCACCATCGGAGCATGACCATAAAACATACCTCTCATATAAATAGAACAACCATTATTCTCGGATTTAAATGAGTAGCCATCTCGAATTAAACGAGATCCTGATACAATGTTCATGCTCAAACTTGGCACAAAATAACAATTATTGAGGTTCAAAACTAATCCCGTAGGTAAATGTAGAGGTAGCGTGCCGACGGCGATCACATCGACCTTGGAACCATTCCCGACGCGCATCGTCACCTCGTCCTTCGCCAGTCTCCGTTTATTCCGCAGTTCCTGTTGTGTGTTACAAATATGAGCAACGGCACCGGTATCAAATACCCAGGAGTTACTACGATTACTGGTAAGGTACACATCAATTACATGTATATCAAATATACCTTTGGTTTTGCCGGCCTTCTTGTCCGCTAAGTATTTGGGGCAATTCCGCTTCCAGTGACCACTTTCCTTGCAATAAAAACACTCAGTCTCGGGCTTGGGTCCATTCTTTGGCTTCTTCCCGGCAGCTTGCTTGCTGGGCGTGGCAACTACCTTGCCGTCCCTTTTGAAGTTCTTTTTACCCTTGCCCTTCTTGAACTTAGTGGTTTTATTGACCATCAACACTTGATGTTCCTTTCTGACTTCTACCTCTGCTGATTTCAGCATAGCAAATACTTCAGGAATGGTCCTTTCCATCCCCTGCATATTGAAGTTCATCACAAAGCTCTTGTAGCTCGGTGGAAGCGACTGGAGGATTCTGTCAATGACCGCATCATCCGGGAGATTAACCCCCAGCTGAGTCAAGCGGTTATGTAACCCAGACATAGTGAGTATGTGCTCACTGACAGAACTATTTTCCTCCATCTTACAGCTGAAGAATTTGTCAGAGACTTCATATCTCTCGACCCGGGCATGAGCTTGGAAAACCATTTTCAGCTCTTCGAACATCTCATATGCTCCATGTCTCTCAAAACGCTTTTGGAGCCCCGGCTCTAGGCTGTAAAGCATGCCGCACTGAACGAGGGAGTAGTCATCAGAATGTGCCTGCCAAGCGTTCATAACGTCTTGTTCTGCAGGGAGAACAGGTGCATCACCTAGCGGTGCTTGTAGGACATAATCTTTCTTGGCAGCTATGAGGATGATCCTCAGGTTCCGGACCCAGTCCGTATAGTTGCTGCCATCGTCTTTCAGCTTGGTTTTCTCTAGGAACGCGTTGAAGTTGAGGACTACGTTGGCCATTTGATCTACAAGACATATTGTAAAATTTTAGACTAAGTTCATGATAATTAAGTTCATCTAATCAAATTATAATGAACTCCCACTCAGATTTGACATCCCTTTGGTCATCTAAGTGTTACACGATCCGAGTCGACTAGGCCGTGTCCGATCATCACGTGAGACGGACTAGTCATCGTCGGTGAACATTCTCATGTAGATCGTATCTTCCATACGACTCGTGTTCGACCTTTCGGTCTCCGTGTTCCGAGGCCATGTCTGTACATGCTAGGCTCGTCAAGTTAACCCTAAGTGTTTTCGCTGTGTAAAACTGTCTTACACCCGTTGTATGTGAACGTAAGAATCTATCACACCCGATCATCACGTGGTGCTTCGAAACGACGAACTGTAGCAACGGTGCACAGTTAGGGGAGAACACTTCTTGAAATTTTTGTAAGGGATCATCTTATTTACTACCGTCGTTCTAAGTAAACAAGATGCATAAAACATAATAAACATCACATGCAATTATATAAAGTAGTGACATGATATGGCCAATATCATATAGCTCCTTTGATCTTCATCTTCGGGGCTCCATGATCATCTTGTCACCGGCACGACACCATGATCTCCATCATCATGATCTCCATCATCGTGTCTTCATGAAGTTGTCACGCCAACGACTACTTCTACTTCTATGACTAACGCGTTTAGTAATAAAGTAAAGTAGTTTACATGGCGTTCTTTAATGACACGCAGGTCATACAAAAAATAAAGACAACTCCTATGGCTCCTGCCGGTTGTCATACTCATCGACATGCAAGTCGTGATTCCTATTACAATAGCATGAACATCTCATACATGACATATAGATCATTCATCATTCATCACAACTTTGGCCATATCATATCACAAAGCAATTGCTGCAAAAACAAGTTAGACGTCCTCTAATTGTTGTTTGCAAGTTTTACGTGGCTGAAGTAGGGTTCTAGCAAGAACGTTTTCTTACCTACGTGAAACCACAACGTGATTTGTCAACTTCTATTTACCCTTCATAAGGACCCTTTTCATCGAATCCGCTTCAACTAAAGTAGGAGAGACAGACACCCGCCAGCCACCTTATGCAACTTGTGCATGTTAGTCGGTGGAACCGGTCTCACGTAAGCATACGTGTAAGGTTGGTCCGGGCCGCTTCATCCCACAATACCGCTGAAGCAAGATAAGACTAGTAGCGGCAAGAAAGTTGACAAATCTACGCCCACAACCAATTGTGTTCTACTCGTGCAAGAAGAACTACGCATAGACCTAGCTCATGATGCCACTGTTGGGGAACGTTGCAGAAAATAAAAATTTTCCTACTCGTTTCACCAAGATCATCTAGGAGTTCATCTAGCAACGAGTGAATAGATGCATCTACATACCTTGTAGATCGCGAGCGGAAGCGTTCAAAGAACGGGGATGATGTAGTCGAACACGACGTGATCCAAATCACCGGAGATCCTAGCACCGAACGGACGGCACCTCCGCGTTCAACACACGTACGGAAACAGCCACGTCTCCTCCTTCTTGATCCAGCAAGGGAGGGAGGAGAGGTTGAGGGAGATGGCACCAGCAGCAGCACGACGGCGTGGTGTTGATGGAGCTGCAGTACTCCGGCAGAGCTTCGCTAAGCAATAAGGAGGTGGAGGAGGTGTTGGGGAGGGAGAAGGAGGCAACCAAAGGCCAAGGACTCAAGGTATGAAGTCCCTCCTCTCCCCCACTATATATAGGGGTGCCAAGGGGGGTGGCCGGCCCTAGGAGATCCAATCTCCTAGGGGGTGCGGCGGCCAAGGGGGGTTTCCCTCCCCCCCAAGGCACCTAGGAGGTGCCTTACCCTCCTAGGACTCTTGCCCCCTTGAACCCTAGGCGCATGGGCCTATGTGGGGCTGGTGCCCTTGGCCCAAGCAGGCCAAGGCGCACCCCCTACAGCCCATGTGGCCCCCGGGGATGGGTGGCCCCACCCGGTGGGCCCCCGGGACCCCTCCGGTGGTCCCGGTACAATACCGATAACCCCAAAACTTGTCCCGATGCCCGAAACAGGACTTTCCATATATAAATCTTTACCTCCGGACCATTCCGGAACTCCTCGTGACGTCCGGGATCTCATCCGGGACTCCGAACAACATTCGGGTTACTGCATATACATATCCCTACAACCCTAGCGTAACTGAACCTTAAGTGTGTAGACCCTACGGGTTCGGGAGACATGTAGACATGACCGAGATCGCTCTCCGGTCAATAACCAACAGCGGGATCTGGATACCCATGTTGGCTCCCACATGCTCCACGATGATCTCATCGGATGAACCACGATGTCGAGGATTTAATCAACCCCGTATGCAATTCCCTTTGTCAATCGATATGTTACTTGCCCGAGATTCGATCGTCGGTATCCCAATACCTCGTTCAATCTTGTTACCGGCAAGTCACTTTACTCGTACCGTAATGCATGATCCCGTGACCAAACACTTGGTCACTTTGAGCTCATTATGATGATGCATTACTGAGTGGGCCCAGTGATATCTCTCCGTCATACGGAGTGACAAATCCCAGTCTCGATCCATATAAAACAATAGATACTTTCGGAGATACCTGTAGTGCACCTTTATAGTCACCCAGTTACGTTGTGACGTTTGATACACCCAAAGCACTCGTACGGTATCCAGGAGTTATACGATCTCATGGTCGAAGGAAGAGATACTTTGACATTGCAAAACTCTAGCAAACGAACTATACGATCTTGTGCTATGTTCAGGATTGGGTCTTGTCCATCACATCATTATCCTAATGATGTGATCCCGTTATCAATGACATCCAATGTCCATAGCCAGGAAACCATGACTATCTATTGATCAACGAGCTAGTCAACTAGAGGCTTACTAGGGACATGTTGGTGTCTGTTATTCACACATGTATTACGATTTCCGGATAACACAATTATACCATGAATAAAGACAATTATCATGAACAAAGAAATATAATAATAATGCTTTTATTATTGCCTCTAGGGCATATTTCCAACATTAATGACCAAAACGTAAACGCACCCCAGGGTTCGTTAATTGTGTAAATCACTCTGGGACCCCAAAACAGTGAGTAATAGTCCAGGAAACGGGCCAGAATCGGCCAAAAATGTGAGTGTTGATGACCGACACGTATGCGCACCTTGGGGTTCAACAACTATGAAACCGGTTTGGGGCCCCAAAACGGTGAGTAATAGTCCATGAAACGGGTCAGAATCGGCCAAAACCGCGAGTGTTGATGACCGAATCGTAAACGCATCCCAGGGTTCGTTAATCGTGGAAACCTCTCCGGGACACCAAAACAGTGAGTAATAGTCCATG
>NW_021279513.1:0-1301 GCF_002162155.2 Triticum dicoccoides
ACACGTAAACGCACCCCGGGGTTTGTTAATTGCGCAAGTCACACCGGGACCCCAAACAGTGAGTAATAGTCCACGAAACGGGCCAGAATCGGCCACAACTGTGAGTGTTCATGACCGGCACGTAAACGCATTTTGGGGTTCAACAACTATGGAAATCGCTTCGGGACCCCTAAATGTTGAGTAATAGTCCTCGAATCGCGTCAGAATTGGCCCAAACTGTGAGTGTTGAGGACAGACACGCAAACGCACCCCGGGAATTGTCAATCATGGAAATCGCTCTGGGACCCCAAAATGGTGAATAATCGTGCACAAAATGGACCAGAGTCGACCAAAATTGTGTGTTGATGACTGACATGTAAACGCACCACGGAGTTCGTCAATCGTGGAAATCACTGCGGGACGCCCAAAACTAATTAATAGTGCAAGAAACGGGCCAAAATCGGCCCAAACTGCGATTGTTGATCATCGACACGTAAGCGCACCATGGGGTTCAACAACCATGGAAATCGCTTTGGGGCCCCAAAACGGTGAGTAATAGTCGACGAAACGGGCCAGAAGAAGCCCAAAATGCGAGTGTTGCTAACCGACACATAAACGCACCCCGGTGTTCGTCGATCATGGAAATCACACCGGGACGCCAAAACAGAGTAATAGTCCAAGAAACGGGCCAGAATTGGCAAAAACTATGAATGTTGATGACAGACACGTAAGTGCACCTTGGAGTTCAACAACCATGGAAATCGCTCTGGGACCCCAAAGCGGCGAGTAATAGTGCACGAAACGGACCAGAATCGGCCAAAATTGTGAGTGTTGATGACCGAAACGTAAACGCACCATGGGGTTCGTAAATTGTGGAAATCACTCCAGGACCCCCGTAACTAAGTAATAGTCCAAGAAATGGGCCAAAATCGGCCCAAACTGCGATTGTTGATGACATACATGTAAGCGCACCTTGGGGTTCAACAACTATGGAAATCTCTTCGGGACCCCAAAACGGTGAGTAATAGTCCACGAAACGAGTCAGAATCGACAAAAACCATGAGTGTTGATGACCGATACGTAAACGCACCCCGGGGTTTGTTAATCAAGGAAAGCACTCCGGGACCCCAAACCTGTGAGTAATAGTCCATGAAACGGGCCAGAATCGGCCAAAACTGCGAGTGCCACAAAACGAGCCCGAATCGGCCGAAACTGCGAGTGTTGATGATCGACACGTAAACGCACCCCGGGGTTTGTTAATTGCGCAAGTCACACCGGGACCCCAAACAGTGAGTAATAGTCCACGAAACGGGCCAGAATCG
>NW_021279514.1:0-920 GCF_002162155.2 Triticum dicoccoides
GGAGTTTGACTGCAGCAAGCCAGCTTTGACTCGGTGGCTATCCTGAACTACGACTGCAAGTAACTCTTTTGAGGTGGCGCACACGAGTCCACATATTCACCATATCAATACACCACTATGGATCCGCTCCCGTCTCCCTACGAGAACGCCATCCATAGCACTCACGCTTATCTTGCGTATTTTAGAGTATCCACTTTCACTTGTCTATGAACTGATATAAGCAACCCAGAAGTCCTTTTCCGCGGACACGGCTATTCGAATAGATGATGTTAACCCTGCAGGGGTGTACTTCTTCATACATGTTTCCACCACTTAGCGTCTGCACACGACATGTGCTCGGCAGACTTCAAGCGAAAGACGACGTGGGTGTAGACCACGACCTACCTAAACACTCAAGTCTCTAGTCCAGGTTTATCGCCTATTCGGGTTCCATCCATGAGGAGATCCGGCCGGAGTTTCGCTCTTAGCCCCAAACGATGTGAACAGGGTTCCCGAGATACCAAACGGGCATCCGGTACACCGTGCCACGTACCTACCGCATCACAGCCCACCCCTACGGTCAGCGCTGTCCACGGCCTCCAGTAAGCTACAAACACCAGAAACTACTTGCAACTCCTGGACAGAGGACGAGGGTGAATAAGAAGTCGAGCGGGGTCATATTTCAGGGCCCAATGTATGGTAGTAGCTGAATCATGGATCACAAACACAGAACTCAGTTCCTGAGGATGGCTGCAATGAGACAACCCACCATGTACTCCTACATGGCCTCTCACCGCTACCTTTACCAAATCGTGTTCACACACTTAGCTCACACACAGTAGGACATGTTCACACACCTCTGATTCATCCCCGATGAATCAGACCTGACTCAACTCTAAGCAGTAGCAGGCATGACAAACAAACATGAATGAGTAGGCACA
>NW_021279515.1:0-1224 GCF_002162155.2 Triticum dicoccoides
CTCTGGGACCCCAAAACGCTGAGTAATAGTGCATGAAACGGACCAGAATAGGCCAAAATTGTGAGTGTTGATGACCGAAACGTAAACGTACCCTGGGGTTCATCAATCGTGGAAATCACTTCGTGACCCCAAAACTGAGTAATAGTCCAAGAAACGGGCCAGAATCGGCCCAAACTGCGAGTCTTGACGACCAACATATAAGCACAACTTGGGGTTCGACAATCATGGAAATCGCTTTGGGACCCCAAAATGGTGAGTAATACTCCATGAAAGAGCCCAGAATCTGACAAACCTAGGATTATTGATGAATGATTCATAAACGTACCGCGGAGTTCATCAATCATGGAAATCTCTCAGGGACCCCAAATCAATGAGTAATAGTCCATAAAAAGGGCCAGAATCGGCCCAAACTGCGAGTCTTGACGACCAACACATAAGCACACCTTGGTTTTCGACAACCATGGAAATAGCTTTGGGACCCCAAACTGGTGAGTAATAGTCGAAGAAACGGGCCAGAATCGGCCAAAACTACGATTTTCATGACCGACACGTAAAAGCACCCCGGGATTCGTGAATCATGGAAATCATTTAGGGACACCAAATAAATGAGTGATAGTCCATGAAATGGGCCAGAATCAGCCAAAACTGCGAGTGTTGATGACCGACACTTAAACACACCACGGTGTTCGTAAATCATGGAAATCACTCCGGGACCCCAAAATAGTGAGTAATAGTTCTCGAAATGGGCCAGAATCGGCCAAAACTGCGAGTGTTGATGACCGACACGTAAGCCCACCTTGGGGTTCAACAACGACGGACATTTCTTCGGGACCCCAAAACGGTGAGTAATAGTCCATGAAACGGGTCAGAATTTGCCAAAACTGTGTGTGTTGACGACAGACACGTAAAAGGCACCCCGGCGATCGTCAATTGTGGAAATCGTTCTGGGCCCCAAAACGGTGAGTAATAGTGCACGAGACGGACCAGAATCGGCCAAAATTGTGACTATTGGTGACCGACACGTAAACGCACCCCAGGGTTTGTCAATCGTGGAAACCACTTCGAGACCCCAAAATTGAGTAATAGTCCAAGAAACGGGCCAGAATCGGCCCAAACTGCGAGTCTTGATGACCAACACGGAAGCACACCTTCGGGTTCGACAACCATGGAAATCGCTTTGGGACCCCCAAACTATGAGTAGTTGTCCATGAAAGAGCCCTGAAT
>NW_021279516.1:0-1018 GCF_002162155.2 Triticum dicoccoides
GGAGAGGGGGAATCGGGTCGAGGGCTCACCGCGGTTCTTCTGGTGCTGCTGGCGAGGCAGGGGAGGCACGGGGTCCGGCGAATCGACGGAGGGGAGCTTCGGTGGCCGGCGACGGAACGGCGATGGTGGCGGCGTTGCAGGGCTTCCGGAGGGCCGTGGGTCGGTGGGGAGGAAGGAGGGGGTCGAGGCGGAGCTCGTGGGTGTGTCGGAGAGGCTAGGGGTGGCCGGTGGCCACGAGAGAGCTCGTCGGCGGCGGCGGGTGTGTTCGGTGGCTGCGCGCGAGAGAGCCAGAGGAGGAGAGGAGCTCGGGGAGGGAGTGAGAGGCCTGGGGGGGTCGAGACGATCGGGACGGCCTGCGGAAGTCGTCCACGCGGCCAGAAGCTCGTCGGCAAGCAGGAGGTGGCCGCGCGGCCGTGCGCGTGCGAGCACACAGCAGCTTCGGGGCGAGGGGAGGAAGACGACGGAGGGCTGCAGTGGTGGGCTGGGCCGGCTTCTGCTGGGCTGCACAGTAGCGGGCCGCGTGGATGGGTTGCCAGGTAAGGTCCAGGTAAATTCTGTGTTATATTTTTCTGTTCTGTTTTGTTTTTATTTAATTCTTTTGCCACTGTTTTGAATTTAAGAATAATTCAAACAATGCCAAAAACTCCACTGAATATTTTTATATTGCTAGATGGACTTTTCCAAAAGCTTATAAAATATTTCAGGGATATTTGAAATTATATTCTAATTATATGAATATAATTCAAATTCAAATAGCTAATGATTTAAATTCAAAGTCCCAAAAAATAAATCCTTAAAAATGTTCAATATTTTGGTTGGGACCAGAACCCTTACCAAAAATTATCAAACATTTAAGAAGAGCCTTTTGGAGCAATGAATAAGATTTCTAGGGTTTCTTGCCCCTCTTTTATTTAGGGTTTTGAGGCTTCCAATATTCCTCAGTTCAAGTTTCAAAAATATAGACATGATGCACACATGAAGCTAACCTAGAGCAATGCCTGAAGCTAGGGATGTGACA
>NW_021279517.1:0-1954 GCF_002162155.2 Triticum dicoccoides
TCCTTCAACCCCATTCTCTTGAACGCTTCTGCTTAGCGATCTACAAGGGTATGTAGATGCACTCTCCTTCCCCTCGTTGCTGGTTTCTCCATAGATAGATCTTGGTGACACGTATGAAAATTTTGAATTTCTGCTACGTTCCCCAACAGTGGCATCATGAGCTAGGTCTATTGCGTAGATTCTTTGCACGAGTAGAACACAAAGTAGTTGTGGGCGTTGATTTTGTTCAATATGCTTACCGTTACTAGTCCAATCTTGTTTCGGCGATATTGTGGGATGAAGCGGCCCGGACCGACCTTACACGTACACTTACGTGAGACAGGTTCCACCGACTGACATGCACTTGTTGCATAAGGTGGCTAGCGGGTGCCAGTCTCTCCCACTTTAGTCGGATCAGATTCGATGAAAAGGGTCCTTATGAAGGGTAAATAGCAATTGACAAATCACGTTGTGGTTCTTGCGTAGGTAAGAAACGTTCTTGCTAGAAACCCATAGCAGCCACGTAAAACATGCAAACAACAATTAGAGGACGTCTAACTTGTTTTTGCAGGGTATGCTATGTGATGTGATATGGCCAAGAAGAATGTGATGAATGATATGTGATGTATGAGATTGATCATGTTCTTGTAATAGGAATCACGACTTGCATGTCGATGAGTATGACAACCAGCAGGAGCCATAGGAGTTGTCTTTATTTATTGTATGACCTGCGTGTCATTGAACAACGCCATGTAATTACTTTACTTTATTGCTAACCGGTAGCCATAGTAGTAGAAGTAATAGTTGGCGAGACAACTTCATCAAGACACGATGATGGAGATCATGGTGTCATGCCGGTGACGATGATGATCATGGAGCCCCGAAGATGGAGACCAAAAGGAGCAAAATGATATTGGCCATATCATGTCATTTTTGATTGCATGTGATGTTTATCATGTTTATGCATCTTATTTGCTTAGAACGACGGTAGTAAATAAGATGATCCCTTATTAAAATTTCAAGAAAGTGTTCCCCCTAACTGTGCACCGTTGCGAAAGTTCGTCGTTTCGAAGCACCACGTGATGATCGGGTGTGATAGATTCTTACGTTCACATACAACGGGTGTAAGCCAGATTTACACACGCGAAACACTTAGGTTAACTTGACGAGCCTAGCATGTACAGACATGGCCTCGGAACACAAGAGACCGAAAGGTCGAGCATGAGTCATATAGTAGATACGATCAACATGAAGATGTTCACCGATGATGACTAGTCCGTCTCACGTGATGATCGGACACAGCCTAGTTGACTCGGATCATGTAATCACTTAGATGACTAGAGGGATGTCTATCTGAGTGGGAGTTCATAAGATGAACTTAATTATCCTGAACATAGTCAAAAGATCTTTGCAAATTATGTCGTAAGCTCGCGCTATAGTTCCACTGTTTAGATATGTTCCTAGAGAAAATATAGTTGAAAGTTGACAGTAGCGATTATGCGGATAGTAGAAAGCTTATGTCCTTAATGCACCGCTCAGTGTGCAGAACCCCAAATATCGTCTATGGATGTTGCGAACATCGGACATACACTTTTGATAACTACGTGATAGTTCAGTTAAACGGTTTAGAGTTGAGGCACCAAAGACGTTTTCGAAACGTCGCGGAACATATGAGATGTTTCGAGGGCTAAAATTGGGATTTCAGGCTCGTGCCCACGTCAAGAGGTATAAGACCTTCGACGATTTTCTTAGCCTGCAAACTAAGGGAGAAAAGCTCAATCGTTGAGCTTGTGCTCAGATTGTCTGAGTGCAACAATCACTTGAATCGAGTGGGAGTTGATCTTCCGGATGAGATAGTGATGTTTCTCCAAAGTCATTGCCACCAAGCCGCTAAAGCTTCATGATGAACTATAACATATCAGGGATAGATATGATGATCCTTGAGGTATTCGCGATGTTTGACACCACGAAAGTA
>NW_021279518.1:0-1202 GCF_002162155.2 Triticum dicoccoides
TCATTCGCGACAAGACCCCGGACATCGTGATAGTCGACCCCTTCTACATGCGTGCCAAGATCTTGGGCAGCGCTGGGGACCGGCAAGTCGCGAGTTCTTACCTCGAAGGCGTCATTCTGGCAAACCAAGATAAGGATAACTTCCTCGTGCCTTACTTTCCCGAGTAAGTCCTCCCCTCAACCGGCCCGTAACATATGAATTCTTACTTTTCGATCGTTTTTCTTTTAACATTCCGTGTTTTCTGCAGTGACACACGTTGCACGCTCATCCTCCTAAGCCCCAAATATTCCATGGCCACGTATTTCGACCCGGACCGTCAGTCGAACGTAGACTACACAAATGTCAAGAAGGTTCTTGATGATGTTCTCCCCGGCTACGCCCAATCTGGAGGCACCTTCACCAGGCCTATTTGTAAGTACGGCAAGCACGTGTTCTCCCACAATACGACGTTCTGCTACGTCAAGCAGCCGCCTGGCGGTCAGAAGGGTGCCTACTACGCCATCCATCACATGCGGGCGATCGTACGGGACCATCATCAACTTCTGCTACCGAGTAAACTCCAAGATTGGGCCGCGAGCGTGTCGGCAATCCAGGACGCGGACCTCCGACAAGAATTCTTTCGCATCCAGTCGGAGTTTGCGGAAATCATCCATCAAGATGTCCTTCGTACCTCGGGGCAGTTCTACCTCAGAAATCAACCGTCCAACAGTGACATCGACACAATGCTACAAATGCAGGATGACAACGCCTGTTCTTTCATGACTCCCACGATAGACGGCGGCTTCATCCATGCTCCGGTCCCTTGAGTCGAGTTGTCTAGTTCTGAAACATCGATTGGCTCATGTTGTAATTAAACTTTAATGAACTTGTAGTATGTCTCTTTGGTTTCGAGAGTCGTTCAACTTAGATGTAATCGATGCTATTAATGTCTTGCTTTTCTCTTCCGATCGTTCTGTTGCATAATTATATATTGCTTATGTATTGTCTGTGAATTGGTACTAACGTTTCGTTTGGCTAGTGCATAGCGATGCCGACGTATGTCGTGTACAAGGGTAAGGTTCCCGGAGTCTACGATGACTGGGAGGAGTGTCGGAGACAGGTTCACCGATTCAGCGGTAACAGTTACAAAGGGTACACCACTAGGGCCGAGGCCGAATCTAGATACGCCCGCTATCTAGCGGGAGAGGGGAGGGAGCGTTGGA
>NW_021279519.1:0-1716 GCF_002162155.2 Triticum dicoccoides
CTAGGGGCTAGGGTTAGGCTGAATATATAGCGAGTGGGTAGGCTTAGGGTCATCTGGTCCCTTCGATAAAAATCGGACGGTCGCGAATAAAATAGTTAGGGAGCCCAAATAACAAAACGGAGACGTTTTGTAGACGTTTGGGGATGATCCGGACACAACGGTGGCGACAGTCCGGGTCGGGTTCGGGACAACTTTCGGACGCGCGTGAGGGGGGTCGCGGGCTGACGAGAGGGGTTAGGCTGGACCTGGCGGTAGGTAGCGGACTGTGTAGACGGTCTCGAGCTGAGGGAAGAGAAGAGAGGGAGGCCCGGCGACTGTTTCCGGAGACCGAAAACGTCCGACGTTTTGACCGGCTATACTGCCGCTATAGTTATCCGTTGGGGCGTCAAACGAACTCCGATTGCGATGAAACTTGGCAGGCGGTCTGTCTACACTATAATAAGACCACACACCAAATTTCAACCCAATCCGAGAACATTTTCCGGCCACTTATAAAATAATATTTCGGACATGCCGCGGGCGCGTGCAAGTGTGTCTGGTCTCAAAACGAACAACGGAGAGAACTCGGAGAACCCGGACGAATGCACGTTTTAAAAACATGATGATGCAATGCACATGATGACATGATATGCAATGCATGACACGCAAGCAAATGACAAGACAACAACAACGAATAACTGAACGACACCTGGCACATCGGTCTCGGGGCGTTACAACACTCCACCACTATAAGAGGATCTCGTCCCGAGATCTAGAATGGCACCGGAGGGAAAACGGAAGAGAAAGAGAAGAGGTAAACTAAGTTGCTTCTTTTACAAATGAGTGAAACCAAAGAACCTTGCGAGGTTGAACAATTCGAGAAAAGAATACCACGAAGGTGAACTAGGTCGAAAACACTACGTTAGAAACGAGGGACAAAGAGCATTTGCGAAAAACCTTGAGGTTGAAGGGAAGATATATATTGAAAACACGCCGGTTAAGGAAGGGGACCAAGGAAGACCAAATTCGAACAGCACTCCCGTTGAAAAGTGATACAAGCCTAGATAAGATGAAAAGAACTTGAGCAGAGGACACGACACTTTGGTTAAATGGATAAGCACGAAAAGAACATGATCTTCACTAATCGAGATGGTGAGTGAAAAGAGCAACGTAACAATGCCTCCGGAAGAAAGAATAGAAGATAGGTCATTGGAATAACAGAATGGAGGGGGAAATGGCAACTTCTGCCACAATTGAGCTTGGAAAGCACCCTTGCAAAGAAGAATTGAACGGAGTTGTTGGAAAATCAACAACGAAAAGCACAAGCTTGTAGTGGGCTTATGGAAAACATCTCAAAATTATGAGGTGACAACCGGCCACTAACGGAAACAATTGCTTGCTTGAGATCAACGAAGAGATGAAAACTTCTTCCACCAAGATGATAAAGAGATAACTTGGATCATTGGCAAGCACCACAAATAGCAACATTCCCAATGGAAGGCTTTTAGGTGAAATATGACACAAGATAACTCCAACAACGAGGTTGATGGATTTAAAAATAACTCATTCTTAACAACATGTGAATCATGGAACATGAACTCAAATTATCAAGAATGACATAATACCACCTCCAAAATATGGTAGAAAGAATTGCACTCCGGATTACCATATGAAGAAAGCTTGAGCTCCTTAGGAAAGAATCTCGATGAAAACTTTGAGAAGGGAATTAAATCCTTG
>NW_021279520.1:0-965 GCF_002162155.2 Triticum dicoccoides
AGACGGATAACGCAAGAGCTGCCGCCCGAGAGAAAGCCAAGATGGATCAACTTGAGTTAGACGCGGTTACTCCATTGTATGAAGGATGCAGGCCCGAGGATACCCGCCTGAAAGTAACGCTCATGGCCCTGGAGATGAAGGTAAAACACAAAATGACCGACGCATGCTTCGACGAGAACATGTCATTCTGGCACGAACGTCTTCCCAAGGGGAACAAGTGCCCGACCAGTTTGGAGGAGGCGAAGAAAATCGTGTGTCCTCTGGATTTACCGCACGTGAAATACCATGTGTGCATGAACAATTGCATCATTTATCGGGACGAGCACGCGGAGTCTACAATATGTCCGGTGTGCGGTGTCACTCGATACAAGAAGAGGAAGAAAGCTCCTCGAAAAGTGGTGTGGTACTTTCCGATCACTCCTCGTCTGCAGCGATATTTCGCGGATCCTAAGGTAGCAAAGCTCCTACGTTGGCACGTGGATAGGGAGGAGAAGAAGCGAGAAGATGACGCAAATGATCCGGAGATAGATAAAAAAGACAAGATGCTGAGTCACCCTAAGGATGCGAGCCAGTGGCAAGCATTGAACTTCGAATACCCAGAATTTGGGAACGATCCAAGGAACATCGTGCTGGGTGCGAGCACCGATGGAGTCAATCCGTTTGGCAGCCAGAGAAGCACACATAGCACCTGGCCTGTGTTTGTGTGGATGTACAACCTTCCCCCCTGGTTGTGCATGAAGAGGAAGTACATTCACATGAGTATGCTAATTGAAGGGCCGAAACAACCAGGGAACGACATCAATCTGTATCTGGGGCTGCTGAAAGAGGAGCTTGACACGCTGTGAAAAACGCCAGCCAATACGTGGGACGCCGCAGAGAAAGAATATTTCCCTATGAGAGCCGCACTGCTCACGACGGTGCACGACTATCTCGGTTACGGATATCTTGCGGGGCAGGTAGTCCAC
>NW_021279521.1:0-1354 GCF_002162155.2 Triticum dicoccoides
AACTATCAATTGGATACTGAGGCACACCTTGTTGCCCAAGTCTGGAGATCACAAGATGATCAGAGGCCATGCAATAAATTTGCTTCATATATTTGATGTGCCACAGAAGTTCAAGGTGATGAGCCTCATGGTAGAGACCATCAAGAGGACTGCAGCAGACCAGAAGAGGAGTTGTGGATATGCCCCACAGATTCAGGAGCTCATCAACTCAAAGATGGGCACAGGCATATACTCATTGGACAAGGAACACCTGCCCATCCGTCCAGATTTTGAAGATAATCAAGTTGTTATGACTGAGAATGAACCATCGTCTGCACAAGCACAAGCCAAGAAGGAGAAGGCGAGGAAGGAGAAAGCTGCCAAGATGCCAACTCAAGAGGAGGCATCTGAATATTTCTTGAAAACCAAACAAGAGCAGCTTGGTTACCTGATTGCATCCACCCTGCGGATTGAGCAAGGACTAGCCACCCTAACTCAGAACCAGGCAAGCTTAGAGAGGATCATGGAACAAAAGTTCTATGACTTGGATGTCAAAGTGACAGAGATTCAGACTGCAGTGGAGCAGCTCCAAGATGACATGCAGGAGAGGAGAGGCAAGACTACAACTGATGCCTTTGCCAGAGTGCCACCAGGTCCGAGGTCATCTGCAGTGCCAGTTACTGACCCCAGAGCCACCACGTCTGCACCAGCTACAGCCTCAGTTCCACCAGCTCCAGCGTCCACTTCAGCCTCGACTCCGACCACGTCTACAGAAGGCTTCGTCCTTGGAGTGCTCCGGACTCCACCACCTGAAGATCAAGCCTGAGCGTCGATCTAGCACTATGCATTTTCTAGGAACTTTTTGGTAACTTGTTGCCAAAGGGGGAGAAAAATGTATAGATCATAGGCTTCGAGAGAGAGAGTGTTGCTTTTTTCTCTCTTGCTTTATTTGGTGGTTTTTCGAACTTTGTTTGCTTTTGAGTGCTTGAGATACTATGTCATTGCTTGTGAGACATTGATGATCATGTGTTTGATCATAATCTACACTTAATGCTTGCTTAATATTATCATCTTATCTATCTTATGTGATCATTCACTATTCTTGGTGATGAGTGCATGTATTTCATTCTTATCATTTGTAAGCGCTCCACCAAGATGTATGTGACATGGAAGAGTAACCCATGACTCTAACTCTTTCTGCATTTGCAGTCCAAAGCAAATTTTAAATATGCACAAATTTAGGGGGAGCTCTTACTTGTCACATACTTCTCAAAGCGACGATATATTTCATGCTTATTATCATTTGTCGAAGCTTTGATCTATATGTTGTCATCAATTACCAAAAAGGGGGAGATTGAAAGTGCAACTATCCCTA
>NW_021279522.1:0-964 GCF_002162155.2 Triticum dicoccoides
TTGATAGAAGCGGGGGTGTCCCGATCTTTCGATGAGATGATAACTATCGATTTGGTGGAGACGACTTTGACAATCCGACTACGAACGTGCACAACGTTGCGCCTTAGCAATCGCTAAACCAATCTCCTGAGGTTACTGACGATGCTGGAAGCACGGTCAGCCTGACCACGAAGGTCTATTCCTGCAAGCAATCGAAGAACGAGCAAGAATATGATAAAGCAATCTGAATATTGCAAATATATATGAAGTATTGATAATGGTGGGGATCCGGAAGCGGTCTTGGTCTGGTCGTTGGACACAAACGAAGTACACGAAGTTGCAATGGCTAACTTTTAACTAAACAAATCCCAAGGAAAAGCTACTAGATGGATCTACTTATATAGGAGCAAGGGGTGGCGGCCAAGGAGGTGGGAGGACGTCCCAAGGCAGCCTAAAACTAAATCTAGGTCGTACAAGGCCAACGGGCCCTAGTGGAGGTGATGTAACACCTTTGGACCTGTAGTTTGACTCGGATTCTGCTGCAGCATCAGATTGTTTCGTCCACAACTCAACTCTCCGGACGAATTTGAAGGTGATTCCAATTGGGTTGGAAAGTGCACGAAATCTAGTTTCCAACAAAAAAAGAATCACCCAATTCGGAGTCCGTATGAAAAACTTGTGTGCGTTTTGAGTCAGGTATGTCTGTGCAGTCCGAATCTGAATCCAGAACGTGAGAGACTTGGACTCTATCTTCTCTTGGGCCAAAAGTGACGTGAGAGAACTTTTTGGACAGCAAATAAACATCTCTTTCTTCCTTATCTTCATATGTGGATTGTACAAATGTCCCATACACCTGCAATTAGACAAAACACAAAAGTGTGTGAAGTATTTTTGTTCTGGATAACATAAATAGATTATTGAATAGTTTGCACTAGAAATCACCTGACAAATATGCATATATGCAATATTTTTGGTCATATCCAAG
>NW_021279523.1:0-931 GCF_002162155.2 Triticum dicoccoides
CCCACCAACCCCTCCTCCCATGCACCATAGCGCCGGTCCCGCGAACCCCCGAGCTCCGGCCGCCGCCGGGGTCGATACCGCGCTCAACTCCGGCCACCCCACGCCCTCTCGTGGCTCCCCCTAGATGCGCGGGAGCACGGGCTTCCTCCTGGTGCCCTCAGGGTGCCCAACCGCAGCCTGTAGTGCCAACCCGAGCTACTCCGGCGAGGTTCCGCCGTCGCCGTGGTCGCCGGCGTCACTCGCCGACGTGGCCACTTAATTAGGGCGTAAACACCTCGCTAATCACCCACTAGAGCCACTGCCAAGTGGGCCCCCGTGCCTAATTAATTAGTTTAACCTCTCTGTTTAGATTAGTACTAATTTTGTGGGCCCCATAGGTCAGTTTGACCTGGCCCCGTCACACTTTGACCGACCCCACATGTCGGAGTTGACCAGGCTGATGTGTCCGTTGACTGGGGCCACCTGCCAGCGACCTAAACGAGCCCTAAGTCACTGACTAATGGGACCCTCTGGTCAGGTTTGACCCGGGGCAGCCCTGTTGACTTGCTGACGCAAGCATGACGCAGTGCTGATGTCATAACTCATTTTCTGGATTTAATTTAATTCAGGGAATTCCAGAAAATTATATAAACTTCTAAAAATCATAGAAAATTAACCGTAACTCCAAATTAAATAATTTATATATGAAAAATTATCAGAAAAATTCAAGGAATCCATCTGTACCATTTTCATGCATGTTAGAACAACTTATAGCTGCTGTTTAGCACAAATCAATTAAAGGGCATTTATTTAATCACATATGGAGTTTGAATTTGAATTTTATATTCAAACCAACTTCATTTAATCTGTTGCTAGTTGCATTAGCCCAAAACACATTCATATTGCCATGTCATAGCATGCATCATATTGTGCATTGCATTGATCGTGTTTT
>NW_021279524.1:0-2528 GCF_002162155.2 Triticum dicoccoides
CTTGGCGCGCCCTCAGCCATTTGCCACATGTCGCGCTCTGGGCGCTCCCTCCGAATTATGTTTTTTTATTTTTCAGCACGCGTTTTTGGCTGTTTAAACGGGGTTTTTTGAGGTTTTTTTACGTTTTGGTTTTCCACCGGTCTTTCCTAGCATTTTGACCAAAAAAAATTCAATTTTTTTTTGCCTAAAAAACGCATTTATTTTCGTGAGAGTCACGGTTTTGTTTTTGCGAGAGGCACGGTTGTGCTTTTGCGAGAGGCACGACCGTGCCTCTTGGAAATGAAAAAAAATGTGTTTTTTTTTCATTTTGCGAGAGGCACGGTTTTGATTCCGCGAGAGGTACGGTTGTGCTTTCGCGATAGTCACGGCCGTGCCTCTCGGAAACAAAAAAAAACATGTTTTCTGTTTTTTTTTCTTTCACGAGAGCCACGATTTTGCTTCCGCGAGAAGCACGGTTGTGCTTTTTGCGAGAGTCACGATCGTGCCTCCTGAGAAACAGAAAAAAAAACATGTTTTCTGTTTTTTTACCTTTCGCAAGAGGCACGGTTTTGCTTCCGCGAGAGGCACAGTTCTGATTTCGTAAGAGGCACATCCGTGCCTCTTTCGGGAAGGGAAAAAACCCGTGCTCCCGGTTCGGTTTTTTCGTCTGTTTTTTTCATGAAAAAAAACTTCATCAAAACCTATCAACATGGGATCTAGTTTTGAAGATCTCGACATGTGGAATCTAACAGCGAAAGCGGTTCGAGATTTGGACGCACGGTTTAAGAGATAAAACGTTTTGAATAAACGGATCTACGAAAAAAAGGAAAACTACCAGGTTGCAACAAGTGGCGCATATGCAGCGCGCCACTTGTCGCAACCTGGGGAGTTGGAGTGATCTCTGCAAGGAGTACTCCTTAATTAGTGATTTCGAGATTCGACGTGTTTTACATCAAATAGATCCACGACGCATAAGGGCGTGCAAAAACTGGAAAATCCTATATGCCGCTTGCTGCGTCAAACTGCCTGCGCCTTGCACAGGCGAGCGACTGAGCAACGATGCAATGGGCCGGCCCGTTTAACCGTTCCAACGCTCCCGGTTCGGGGAACCTTGTAGAGGTTCCGAGCTGGTTTTTTTGGTTTTGGGAACTTTATAGAAGGTTCCTGAATTGGTTTTTTATTTTCCTTTCTTTTTTATTTTTGTTTCGTTTTTCTTTTCTTTTTTTCTTTATTTTTATTTTTCTTTTTTGTTTTTCAAGTTTATGCGTCTTTTTCAAAAAATGTACGCATTTTTACAAAAATGTTCAAAATTTCAAAAATGTTCATGTTTCCAAATATTGTTCATATATTCAAAAACTGTATGCATTTTTCAAAAATTGTTTGGAATTTTCAAAAAATATTTGTGTGTAAACAAAAAATTTCAGAATATTTTTGTCCAAAATTTTGACAACTTTTTAAAAAATGTTTGGGATTTAAAAAATGTTTCTGTTTCCAAATTTGTTTGCAATTTTCAAAAAATGTTCATGAATTTCTGAACATGTTCGTTTTTTATTTTATTTTTCTTTCCGAACTTGTTCAAAATTTCAAATATTTGTTCGGCATTTCCAAACAAAAATCATTTTGAAATTTGTTCACAAATTCAAAAAAAATGTTCAGAATTTCAAAAAATGTTTGTGGTTTCAAAATTTTGTTCACAATTTTAAAAAATGTTCTCGTTTCAAAAAAATTCATAAAATGAAATAAAAAATTGGGGAGCTTCAAATAATGTTTGCGCTTTCAAAATTTGTTTGGAATTTCAAAAATGTTCCCGTTTTTAAAAAAATTGTACAAAAAATGGTCCTGTTTTTGAAAACACTCGTCCTTATAAAAATGAAATCACATTTTCTAAAGAAATATTTTCGTTTTTGCTGAACATATTTTCATATGTGAGCGCAACTTTGAATTCTTATATCGATCGCGCTACTTACACTCAGTTAGACCTGTCGAGTCTAGTGGCGGGACAAACTCGCCTAGGATCCGAGGTCGTGGGCTCGAACCCTCGCGCCGTTTCTTTTTTTTACATCATTTCTAAGTGAAGCGTGTGTGGTTTACTCATGGGCCTGCCCAGTGGAGTCACTAGTGTGCGTCGCTCCAACTATTTGCCGCAAAATGCGGCAAATAGGAGCTCCCAGCATGACTGGGCTCGCCCATTAGAGGGTGTCGCGAGGTAGGCTATTGTATAGCTAAAAGCAGCAGTTCCTAAAAAAAGGAAAAATCAGCAAAAAGTAACGCGCTCACGTGGATTCGCACACATGATCTTATTTACATGCGCTTGTGTTGCTAGCAAAGAGAGTTAATCTGGGAATCTGGGTTCTTATCTATACACCAGGGCAAAACTATAAGAACTAAAAAGTAGCGCCCAATTCTAAACATTTTAAATTTCAAAGTGGAACAGTTTTTTGAAACAGGAATACTTTTAGAAACTCAACCACTTTTGAAAACGTGAATTAATTTTAGGAAACTCTCATTTTTCTGAAAACCATGAAAAAAATCAATCTGTGAACATTTCT
>NW_021279525.1:0-1298 GCF_002162155.2 Triticum dicoccoides
CAAATATTTGAAATTTTGAACAAGTTCGGAAAGAAAAATAAAATAAAAAACGAACATGTTCAGAAATTCATGAACATTTTTTGAAAATTGCAAACAAATTTGGAAACAGAAACATTTTTTGAAATCCCAAACATTTTTTAAAAAGTTGTCAAAATTTTGGACAAAAATATTCTGAAATTTTTTGTTTACACACAAATATTTTTTGAAAATTCCAAACAATTTTTGAAAAATGCATACAGTTTTTGAATATATGAACAATATTTGGAAACATGAACATTTTTGAAATTTTGAACATTTTTGTAAAAATGCGTACATTTTTTGAAAAAGACGCATAAACTTGAAAAACAAAAAAGAAAAATAAAAATAAAGAAAAAAAGAAAAGAAAAACGAAACAAAAATAAAAAAGAAAGGAAAATAAAAAACCAATTCAGGAACCTTCTATAAAGTTCCCAAAACCAAAAAAACCAGCTCGGAACCTCTACAAGGTTCCCCGAACCGGGAGCGTTGGAACGGTTAAACGGGCCGGCCCATTGCATCGTTGCTCAGTCGCTCGCCTGTGCAAGGCACAGGCAGTTTGACGCAGCAAGCGGCATATAGGATTTTCCAGTTTTTGCACGCCCTTATGCGTCGTGGATCTATTTGATGTAAAACACGTCGAATCTCGAAATCACTAATTAAGGAGTACTCCTTGCAGAGATCACTCCAACTCCCCAGGTTGCGACAAGTGGCGCGCTGCATATGCGCCACTTGTTGCAACCTGGTAGTTTTCCTTTTTTTCGTAGATCCGTTTATTCAAAACGTTTTATCTCTTAAACCGTGCGTCCAAATCTCAAACCGCTTTCGCTGTTAGATTCCACATGTCGAGATCTTCAAAACTAGATCCCATGTTGATAGGTTTTGATGAAGTTTTTTTTCATGAAAAAAACAGACGAAAAAACCGAACCGGGAGCACGGGTTTTTTCCCTTCCCGAAAGAGGCACGGATGTGCCTCTTACGAAATCACAACTGTGCCTCTCGCGGAAGCAAAACCGTGCCTCTTGCGAAAGGTAAAAAAACAGAAAACATGTTTTTTTTTCTGTTTCTCAGGAGGCACGATCGTGACTCTCGCAAAAAGCACAACCGTGCTTCTCGCGGAAGCAAAATCGTGGCTCTCGTGAAAGAAAAAAAAACAGAAAACATGTTTTTTTGTTTCCGAGAGGCACGGCCGTGACTATCGCGAAAGCACAACCGTACCTCTCGCGGAATCAAAACCGTGCCTCTCGCAAAATGAAAAAAAAAACAAAAAACACATTTTTTTT
>NW_021279526.1:0-1081 GCF_002162155.2 Triticum dicoccoides
AAAAAAATTCCTACGCGCACACAGGATCATGTGATGCATAGCAACGAGAGGAGAGTGTTGTCTACGTACCCAACGCAGACCGACTGCGGAAGCAATGACACGACGTAGAGGAAGTAGTCGTACGTCTTCACGATCCAACCGATCAAGCACCGAAACTACGGCACCTCCGAGTTCGAGCACACGTTCAGCTCGATGACGATCCCCGGACTCCGATCCAGCAAAGTGTCGGGGAAGAGTTTCGTCAGCACGACGGCGTGGTGACGATCTTGATGAACTACAGCAGCAGGGCTTCGACTAAACTCCGCTACAGTATTATCGAGGAATATGGTGGCAGGGGGCACCGCACACGGCTAAGGAATCGATCACGTGGATCAACTTGTGTCAACTTGTGTGTTTAGAGGTGCCCCTGCCTCCGTATATAAAGGATGGAGGAGGAGGAGGCCGGCCAAGGCAAAGGTGCGGCCAGGATAGGGAGTCCTACTAGGACTCCAAGTCCTAGTAGGAGTCCACCAAGAGGGGAGGAAGGGAGAAGGAATAGGAGGAGAAGGAGAGGTGGCCGGCCCCCTTTTCCCTAGTCCAATTCGGACCAAAGGGGAGGGGGGGCGCAGCAGCCTTTTTTTCTCTTCCCACTAAAGCCCATCAAGGCCCAATACTCTTCCCCGTATTCCCGTAACCCCCCGGTACTCCGGAAAATACCCGAATCACTCGGAACCTTTCCGAACTCCGAATATAGTCGTCCAATATATCGATCTTTACGTCTCGACCATTTCGAGACTCCTCGTCATGTCCCCGATCTCATCCGGGACTCCGAACTCCTTCGGTACATCAAAACTCATAAACTCATAATATAACTGTCATCGAAACCTTAAGCGTGCGGACCCTACGGGTTCGAGAACAATGTAGACATGACCAAGACACGTTTCCGGTCAATAACCAATAGCGGGACCTGGATGCCCATATTGGCTCCTACATATTCTACGAAGATCTTTATCGGTCAGACCGCATAACGACATACGTTGTTCCCTTTGTCATCGGTATGTTACTTGCCCGAGATTTGATCGTCGGTATCCAATACCTAGTT
>NW_021279527.1:0-1101 GCF_002162155.2 Triticum dicoccoides
CTCTTCTGAGCCCTTATCTATATGAGTTGTTGAGTTATGCTGTGATGCCATGTTGTACAGCACATACTTGCATGTTATGCGTACGTGTAATGTGTATTGCTATGTGTGGGATCTGACTATCTAGTTGTTTATTCTTAGTAGCCTCTCTTACCGGGAAATGTCTCCTAGTGCTTCCACTGAGCCCTGGTAGCTTGCTACTGCTCCGGAACACCTAGGCAGGCCGGCATGTGTCCTTCTTCGATCCTGTGTCTGTCCCTTCGGGGAAATGTCACGCGATGAATACCGGAGTCCTGCTAGCCCGCTACAGCCCGGTTCACCGGAGTCCTGTTAGCCCAGTGCTACAGCCTGGATTCACTCGCTGATGACCGACACGTTCGATGCTGGGTCATGGATGCCTGTCCCTGTAAGTTAGTGCCACTTTGGGTTTACGACTAGCCATGTCAGCCCGGGCTCCTTATCATATGGATGCTAGCGACACCATCATATACGTGTGCCAAAATGCGCAAACGGTCCCGGGCAAAGGTAAGGCGACACCCGTGGGGATACCGTGCGTGGGGCCGCAAAGCGATATGAGGTGTTACATGCTAGATCGATGTGGCATTGAGTCGGGGTCCTGACAGCTTTGGTATCAGAGCCTGACTGCCTGTAGGGTTACCAAGCCATACTGGTCGAAGTTGAGTCTAGAAATTCTTTAGTTATATAAGGGAATTGATTGTGGGATGGAACGTAAGGCTCTTTTTACTCCTTTACCTCTTGGCCTTCTGATCTGAGTCATCCTATCTTTCCGACGGGATTAAGGAACTAGGCTTTCTCTTCCGTCTATCAGGATCACGTGTTACTACTCCGTAGTCCCATAGGATTGGTTGATCAGAGTCATACCCCAGTTTCGAGTACTTCCGGTGTAGTCTGTTTAGTACTATCCCAGAACCTTGAGTGGTGATGATGAGTATGTTACCACCCCATTTTTAGTAGGATGTCCCATTCTGAGCATTTTACTGCCGTTTGCTGCCGGATTTTCTCTAAGAGTTCGAGTGATACTAATTCCTTGTCCTACATTCTACAGTCCATAGTTGATGCTGATTCCGTCCTTGGTTCGTTTCT
>NW_021279528.1:0-1248 GCF_002162155.2 Triticum dicoccoides
TTCGTCTACATTCGTTTGTCTTCTCCATGGTCTCGTTCTTCTTCCTTGCGGGATTTCAGGCAAGATGATCATACCCTCGAAATCACTACTATCTTTGCTATGCTAGTTTGCTCGCTCTTTTGCCATGCCAATGCTACGATGCCTACCACTTGCTTGTCAGCCACCCAAATTGCCATGTCAAACCTCTAACCCACCATGTCCTAGCAAACCGTTGATTGGCTATGTTACCGCTTTGCTCAGCCCCTCTTATAGCGTTGTTAGTTGCAGGTGAAGATCGAAGTTTGTTCCTTGTTGGAACATGGAGATGTTGTTCCTTGTTGGAACATGTTTACTTGTTGGGATATCACAATATATCTTACTTAATTAATGCATCTATATACTTGGTAAAGGGTGGAAGGCTCGGCCTTATGCCTGGTGTTTTGTTCCACTCTTGCCGCCCTAATTTCCGTCATATCGGTGTTATGTTCCCGGATTTTGCGTCCCTTACGCGGTTGGGCTATAATGGGAACCCCTTGACAGTTCGCCTTAAGTAAAGCTTCTCCAGCAATGCCCAACATTGGTTTTACCATTTGCCACCTAGCCTTTTCTTTTCCCTTGGGAGTCGCGCTCCTGAGGGTCATCATTATTTTACCCCCCCGGGCCAGTGCTCCTCTGAGTGTTGGTCCAACCTGTCAGCTGCCAGTGGCCACCAGGGGCAACTCTGGGTTGGCCTACCCGCACCTAAGACAATCTGAGTGTGCCCTGAGAAAGAGATATGTGCAGCTCCTATCGGGATTTGTCGGCACATTCGGGCGGTGTTGCTGGTTTAGTTTTACCCTGTCGAAATGTCTTTTTGTACCGGGATACCGAGTCTGATCGGAACGTCTCGGGTGGAGGTCTATTCCTTCGTTGACCGTGAGAGCTTGTCATGGGCTAAGTTGGGACACCCCTGCAGGGATTTGAACTTTCGAAAGCCGTGCCCGCGGTTATGGGCAGATGGGAATTTGTTAACGTCCGGTTGTAGAAAACCCGAAGTTGACCTTAATTAAAATACATCAACCGCGTGTGTAACCATGATGGTCTCTTTCCGGCGGGGTCCGGGAAGTGAACATGGTTGTTGGAGTTATGCCTGACGTAGGTTGTTATAGGATCACTTCTTGATCATACTTTTATCGACCGTGCTTTGCCTTCTCTTCTCGCTCTCATTTGCGTTTGTTAGCCACCATATATGCTAGTCGCTTGCTGCAACTCCACCTCATTACTCCATCC
>NW_021279529.1:0-1324 GCF_002162155.2 Triticum dicoccoides
TCCTACTCTCTCGCTCCTGCTCTCTTTTACTGCATTAGGACAACACCGATTCATCTGTTACTTGCTGCGGTAGCTGAACCCCTTTGTCCTTTGCATGACCTGTCATTGCCACAGTAAATAGATGAAACCCACTAGCATGAGTAGGAGTTGTTTGAGCCCTGATGTGCCTACTCATTCATGCTTGTTTGTCATGCCTGCTACTGCTTAGAGTTGAGTCAGGTCTGATTCATCGGGGATGAATCAGAGGCGTGTGAACATGTCCTACTGTGTGTGAGCTAAGTGTGTGAACACGATTTGGTAAAAGGTGTCGGTGAGAGGCCATGTAGGAGTACATGGTGGGTTGTCTCATTGAAGCCGTCCTCAGGAACTGAGTTCTGTGTTTGTGATCCATGATTCAGCTACTACCATGCATTGGGCCCTGAAATATGACCCCGCTCGACTTCTTATTCACCCTAGTCCTCTGTCCAGGAGTTGCAAGTAGTTTCTGGTGTTTGTAGTATGCTGGAGGCCGTGGACAGCGCTGACCGTAGGGGTGGGCTGTGATGCGGTAGGCACGTGGCCGGGTAAACCGGGCACCCGTTTGGTGTCACGGAACCCTGTTCACATCGTTTGGGGCTGTGAGCGAAACTCCGGCCGGATCTCCTCATGGATAGAACCCGAATAGGCGATAAACCTGGACTAGAGACTTGAGTGTTTAGGTAGGTCGTGGTCTACACCCACGTCGGCTTTCGCTTGAAGTCTGCCGAGCACATGTCGTGTGCAGACGCTAAGTGGTGGAAACATGTATGAAGAAGTACACCCCTGCAGGGTTAACATCATCTATTCAAATAGCCGTGTCCGTGGAAAAGGACTTCTGGGTTGCTTATATCAGTTCATAGACAAGTGAAAGTGGATACTCTAAAATACGCAAGATAAGCGTGAGTGCTATGGATGGCGTTCTCGTAGGGGAACGAGAGCGGATCCATAGTGGTGTATTGATATGGTGAATATGTGGACTCGTGTGCGCCACCTCAAAAGAGTTGCTTGCAGTCGTAGTTCAGGATAGCCACCGAGTCAAAGCTGGCTTGCTGCAGTTAAACCCCACCATCCCCTTTGTTGATAATGATGCATATGTAGTTAGTTCTGATGTAAGTCTTGCTGGGTACATTTGTACTCACGTTTGCCTATTTTATGTTTTTGCAGAGAGACTTCGGTCTCACTAGTAGTTTCGCGTGGACTTCGACGTTTAGCTTGTTACCTCAGCTACGATCTTGAGCCCTCGGCAGGATCTGGTAGATAGTCAGGCTTCTCAGCCTTTTTCATTTCTAGATGTCTGTACTCAGAC
>NW_021279530.1:0-864 GCF_002162155.2 Triticum dicoccoides
CCATATGTATGTGTTGTTCCTACCTTGCTATGCCTGCTATGCTTAGAGTCGTGTCAGGTCTGGTTCATCTGGGTGATGGGCTAGAGTGAAATGTTATGTCAGTAATGAGAGTGGTGTGGTGAACACGAATTGGTAAAGGTATCGATGAGAGGCCATGTAGGAGTACATGGTGGGTTGTTTCATTGAAGCCGACCTTAAGCACTGAGATCTGTATGTGTGATTTAAGAATCAGCTACTACCATGCATTGGGCCCGAAACCAATGGACCCTCTCGGCTTCTTATTCACCCTAGTTCTCCGTCCAGGAGTTGCAAGTAGTTTCTGGTGTTTGTAGCCTACTGGAGGCCGTGGACAGCGCTGACCGTAGGGGTGGGCTGTGATGCGGTAGGTACGTGGCACGGTGTACTGAATACCCGTTAGGTATTTCGGCAACCTTGTTCACATCGTTCGGGGCCGTATGGGAAACCTCGGCCGGACTCCCTGCGGATGGAACCTGGATAGGCGATAAACCTGGACTGGAGGCTTAGGTGATTAGGTAGGTCGTGGCCGACACCCACGTTGGGCTTCCGCTTGAAGGTTGCCGAGTACATGTCGTGTAAACGACGGTAAGTGGTGGGAGCGTGTATGAAGGAGTACACCCCTGCAGGGTTAACATGATCTATTCGAATAGCCGCGTCCGCGGTAAAGGACTACTTGGTTGCCTATACAGTTCATAGACAAGTAAATGGAAACTACTAAAAGCCTCAAGATAAGAGTGAGTGCCGAGGATGGCTCTTCCGTAGAAAGACGGAGGTGGATCCTCGGTGGTGTATTGAAGTGGTGAGTAGTGGACTCGTGTGCGCAAAACCATTTCAAGTTGGAGTATC
>NW_021279531.1:0-2119 GCF_002162155.2 Triticum dicoccoides
ACCTTCTACAAGCGACGTTCCGGTTTGTTCAAGAGGGCGACTGACATCTCTGCCCTCACTAGGGCTAGGGTTGCGGTCGTCCTAGAAACAAACAATGGAAAGATGCACTCATTTGGGACGCCATTGGCCGATCCCATTGTTGATGCTTTCCTATTTGGAGCTCCACCAGTAGTTCCCTCCGCCGAGGAGGCAACCACTGCTAGGATTGGAAGCCTACAGAACGAGGTGGCTCGGTTGGACATGGAGAACATGACCGAGGAAGACAAAAACCAACTTTCCATCCTTCGTATGAAAAATATACAAGAAGAGAATCCAGGTATGGTGGCAAATCTTATCTTCACGAAGGAAAAAGATCTCAGTCTTGAAGATCTGAACAAGCTCTTCAGTGAGCTCTCTCGGGTCCAAAAAGATATTAGATTCCGGCTACCTCCATTGCATGGTCGTGAAGACAAGACCGGTGACACATCTGTGGCACAAGATCGGCAACTACCAAGTGTTCTGTCGGCGGATCATTTGAGTACTACTCATTCACTTATGCAGTCACCATGGCCTCACAATCTCTCACAACACCAGCTACCTTTAGATCCACCACCATCACAACCAGAACAAACTTCGGGACCACTTTTTCCTATGCAGGTACCAATTTTCCATTCTGCACCACCATCTTTAGCTCCACCCTTGGCTTCCCATGTCCAACCCATACCAAATCAGGTACATGAGCAAACTCCACCAGAGGAGTTGCATGTTCAGAACTATGAAAGTACTTGCAACGTAGTTCAACCACAACAAAATGACGCAAACCATGACTCAACATCCGGGCATAATTTGGAGGCCTCTCCACTATTGGGGTACTTGAGTGGCAATGCCTTTTCTATTGATGACCCATTTAACACTGAAGAATGGGGTTTTCCTCTATCGGATCAGTCGTACTACAATAGTTTCCTAGGGATGGATGCTTACTTAGGCTCTAGCAGTACGGATTTAGGGCAGTCTTCCATGGTAAATGGTGGATGGGTTGATGTGCCACCCTCTTCCACTGGACAAGATATTGATATTCTTACAAACTATGGAGAGCTTTTGTAGTTGCTAGTTAGCGCTTCCATGTAAGAGCTATATTGAAATAAAATATATTTATTTCCAAATTCATTATCCTTTGGACTACTATCTTAATTAGGATGTTTGGGAAAAATATGCATGCTCAGTGTTCCAGGTCTTGGTCCATGATGGTTTTTCATTAGTACCTACAATTTTGTTGTTGTAGATCATTGTCATCTGAGGAATGATGGAAGTGGAACATGTATTTACCACAATGCACCTCTTAGAATATTGTGAGGCAAACATTAGCTTGTCAACTAAAAATAGAAGCCATGCTCATTAAACAATTAAATTAAAAGATAGCACAAGTCCAAACTTCAACTGAAGAGACTAGAATCCATTACTTTTTCTGGTTGCATAACACTACCAAGAACAACAACTGTGTCTCATATATGAATGAATGAATATGAGAAATCAAGGTTTTCTTAATAGACGTGAATATGCCTTATCAAGAAATTAGAGCCATATTAGACATGTGAAGAGATGGTGGCCACATGTGATCCATTGATACCACATTTGCCCATTAACAACATTGAAAAGTACCGTGGATCTAGAGCTCTCCATGAAGATATTGTAAATTGGCTTAATTTTAAAGTATGCCATTAATCATCGCAATACAACAAACTTACAAGGACATAACGACCATCTCATAGAAGACATCAGTTAATCAACACAAGTAGCCACTTTTGTAGAAGAACAACCTAAATCTAGAACTCACATATAACTTACCATAAACACAATTCTTTTTGGTGGATGGCATGCATGAGCTTTGGTAAATAACTAATCTAAGAATAGTAATGGTGACAAGATATATTGTCATTAGTTAAAACAACATGTATATGGCTAAGAACATAAAAAAGAAACACCTAATCTCGGACTTTCACATGTCATAATTTTAATGATCAAGTATTAATTTTTATGATGCAACATGACCTTCATATTCAACATAACACCAAGCTTGGAGAGATAATGTTTAGACTAGATGCACATCGTACTTAAGAAGACATACACCCATGGTGCCAAC
>NW_021279532.1:0-1165 GCF_002162155.2 Triticum dicoccoides
CTCTCACGTTCTGGATTCAGATTCGGACTGCACAGACATACCTGACTCAAAACGCACACAAGTTTTTCATACGGACTCCGAATTGGGTGATTCTTTTTTTGTTGGAAACTAGATTTCGTGCACTTTCCAACCCAATTGGAATCACCTTCAAATTCGTCCGGAGCGTTGAGTTGTGGACGAAACAATCTGATGCTGCAGCAGAATCCGAGTCAAACTACAAGTCCAAAGGTGTTACATCACCTCCACTTGGGCCCATTGGCCTTGTACGACCTAGATTTAGTTTTAGGCTGCCTTAGGACGTCCTCCCACCTCCTTGGCCGCCACCCCTTGCTCCTATATAAGTAGATCCATCTAGTAGCTTTTCCTTGGGATTTGTTTAGTTAAAAGTTAGCCATTGCAACTTCGTGTACTTCGTTTGTGTCCAACGACCAGACCAAGACCGCTTCTGGATCCCCACCATTATCAATACTTCATATATATTTGCAATATTCAGATTGCTTTATCATATTCTTGCTCGTTCTTCGATTGCTTGCAGGAATAGACCTTCGTGGTCAGGCTGACCGTGCTTCCAGCATCGTCAGTAACCTCAGGAGATTGGTTTAGCGATTGCTAAGGCGCAACGTTGTGCACGTTCGTAGTCGGATTGTCAAACTCGTCTCCACCAAATCGATAGTTATCATCTCATCGAAAGATCGGGACACCCTCGCCTCTATCAAGTGGTATCAGAGTTCAGGTTGCTCGGTGAGAATTTCCAGTTTTCCTAGATTAGATTTACTTTCTTACCTATTGTCCAAGAAAAAGCCACAAAAAAGAGTTAGATCTATTCATCCTTGGTCCAAGCCAGTCTGAGCCTTTGCAATTTTCTTTTCATTGATTGCATAATTGAATTATCGATTGCATCGTCGTGTCGAGTTGCTGGTCTTAGTGTCTAGTTCCTTTAGAGTTTCGAGTTCTGTTCACATTAGTCACGCCGCAGCTGCATCATTATCCCTTCCGCTGTCCACTATTCCATCCATTAATTTCCACCACGTGCTACGCACTGTTCATTGTCATAATCATAGTTGAGGTCATTCACATCTTCGCCTGATCCAATCTGCATCTTATCTAGTTTGTCTTGGAAAGGGGGAGAAAAAAAAGATAGAGGAAAAAAAGAGAGGAAAAAAAA
>NW_021279533.1:0-800 GCF_002162155.2 Triticum dicoccoides
GCAATCTCCTTCCCCTCGTTGCTAGATTACTCCATAGATTGATCTTGGTGATGCGTAGAAAATTTTGAATTTCTTCTACGTTCCCCAACAATGGCATCATGAGCTAGGTCTATGCGTAGTTTCTATGCACGAGTAGAACACAAAGCAGTTGTGGGCGTCGATATTGTCAATTTACTTGCCGTTACTAGTCTTATCTTGATTCGGCGGCATCGTGGGATGAAGCGGCCCGGACCGACCTTACACGTACGCTTATGTGAGACTGGTTCCACCGACTGACATGCACTAGTTGCATAAGGTGGCTAGCGGGTGTCTATCTCTCCCACTTTAGTCGGATCGGATTCGATGAAAAGGGTCCTTATGAAGGGTAAATAGAAATTGGCATATCACGTTGTGGTTTTCGTGTAGGTAAGAAACGTTCTTGCTAGAAACCTATAGCAGCCACGTAAAAACTTGCAACAACAATTAGAGGACGTCTAACTTGTTTTTGCAACATATGCCTTGTGATGTGATATGGCCAAAAGGATGTGATGAATGATATATGTGATGTATGAGATTGATCATGTTCTTGTAATAGGAATCACGACTTGCATGTCGATGAGTATGACAACCGGCAGGAGCCATAGGAGTTGTCTTAATTTATTTATGACCTGCGTGTCAACATAACCGTCATGTAATTACTTTACTTTATTGCTAAAGCGTTAGCCATAGTAGTAGAAGTAATAGATGACGAGACAACTTCAAGAAGACACAATGATGGAGATCATGATTGAAAGGATCGATATGGTTGACTAGAGGGGGGG
>NW_021279534.1:0-2026 GCF_002162155.2 Triticum dicoccoides
TGTAGCATTGTATCAATACAGCCCAGCCAACATCCTTGCGCATGAAGCCATGGATACCGAGAGTCCAAGAGGAGTCCTGGAATATCTCCCCTGCTAGCTTGTTCTTGTCTTTCAGTGCTCCAACCGCCTCGTTTGTGATTCTCCCTATGGAACTGGCATGCCAACAACAGTATGGTCGTCATGCACCGACTTAAGTCCATGGTGGTTGTGCTAAAACTGCTCTGTTCCTTGTCCTGTAACATCATCATGACCTTGCTGAAGCCTGAATGTCATGAACAACAACGACATATAATGGTTGCCCGCCGCGAGCCCCGATGATGATCCAGGTCGCACATACTGCCGATGAAATTACAAATTTACAATTATCAACTTTGCGCAAGCATTGTTTTTCCTATCTTGTAAGATGTGACATCTCTTATGTCATAAGGATCTGAACCTATATGCAATGCATTGCCAGATTCTTATATTTACTAATCGGAGGCACCAACGAAGGCTCCACGTTTATCCTTGGAAACTAAGAAAAGTATCCGTCTGATCAAAGTATTAACTATTTACAGCCGTCAGATGAGGTTTTGGGAGTCCTAGCACAATGTCCCACGTCCTCTATGGAGAATTACGCCACAAATCGCTAAAAAGAAGAATTACTCCCGAGAAAACACCTTACTCACGGGCAAAAACAAAAATACATCGCCCTTGGAGACTCCTTGCCTCCGCCGCCATGGACGCATCCTGCACACCTGTAGCCCTAGCCCCATTCCTCCTACTCAGGTGCTCCTCCTCCTGTCCTTTCCCTACTCTTCAAGAGGCAATCAACTTCAACGATCCAGCTAGTCTCTCACTGATTCCTGCCTCTGCGATCTTTGAATCACCACTGCCCAACCCGCTGCAATCTTCTTGGCTGAGGAGGAGGTCGTTCTAACCTCTGCTTCTGTGCGTAACCAAACTGAATCCAATGTTGTGGAGAAGATGGTGAATTGAAGGAAGTTTGTTTCAGATCGGACAACTGCTATTGTTGTTGAAGCTGCAAAATTGAGGAACTATGGTAGACTGATTGAAACTCTTAAGATTTGGTTTTTCAGGTTTTTTCTTTTTCAGTCTACTTCTCTCTGTTTCTTCCAAGCAAAAACTACGGGTTTGTCTACAACTTAGATCTGTTCTATAAGTTTATGATCACCCATTGATTCAATATATGATATGGTCATCTTAGAAGAATAAACTATATTCTATTATGGTGGAATTTCTCTGATCATTCAGTTACAGACTTGGTGGGTATTTCTCCATTCAAGAGGTCAATAAGGTGGCGCCTTAATTAACAACATTTATTTGAAGCAACACAGGAGACCGGATACACATATTTTGTCTGCTTGGTTAGTTTGAATGCCGTACCTTTGTTAAATTGATGTACTAAATAATTAAGACTATATGTGAGTTGATTTTTGTACAATTATGCACCTGTTGTATGGAGCTGGTACTTATAGTCAGTAAGAGATCTTATGTAATTAGGATCTGATCCAGTAACACTAATAAACTTCCTAGAAATTTCTGCGTGCTGACTGAATCCATGTATAAACTGTATGCTGCTGTTGCTCATTTATATGTTAGACAGAGCAGACAAAGTTCAGTCTCCATTTTTTCCTGAAACAGAAAATAGCCTTGCATACATGTATTTCCATTATCATTTAGTAGGATATATAGGTCGACTGTTCCTCTCTTTCATCTCTAATTTTGTACAGAACATCGTGAAAGATAGTAACTTCCTTCAAATATTATAGAACGGTCATGTTCTCTTTGTATACTTTCATGCCATTATCAAGCAGGCTCATGATCTACTCATTCTTTTGGTATGAAAACTAATGGTATGTGCAAAAGATATATGCATGAATATCATGGTTTGATGTGATGCTTCTACCTGCAAACAAGCTATCATAGTCATATGACGTTATACAATATATTTACCTTTAATGCCCTGTCTTACGCCTGATTGCAGCTTCGTTCTTCATTAGATTATATCTATATTTTAAAAAAA
>NW_021279535.1:0-1266 GCF_002162155.2 Triticum dicoccoides
ATGAGAGGCCATGTAGGAGTACATGGTGGGTTGTTTCATTGAAGCCGACCTTAAGCACTGAGATCTGTATGTGTGATTTAAGATACAGCTACTACCATGCATTGGGCCCTGAAATATGACCCCGCTCGACTTCTTATTCACCCTAGCTCTCTGTCCAATAGTTGCAAGTAGTTTCTGGTGTTTGTAGCCTACTGGAGGCCGTGGACAGCGCTGACCGTAGGGGTGGGCTGTGATGCGGTAGGTACGTGGCACGGTGTACCGAATACCCGTTAGGTATCTCGGGAACCCTGTTCACATCGTTCGGGGCCGTATGGGAAACCTCGGTCGGACTCCCTGCGGATGGAACCTGGATAGGCGATAAACCTGGACTAGAGGCTTAAGTGTTTAGGTAGGTCGTGGTCTACACCCACGTCGGCTTTCGCTTGAAGTCTGCCGAGCACATGTCGTGTGCAGACGCTAAGTGGTGGAAACATGTATGAAGAAGTACACCCCTGCAGGGTTATCATAATCTATTCGAATAGCCGCGTCCGCGGTAAAGGACTACTTGGTTGCCTATACAGTTCATAGACAAGTAAATGGAAACTACTAAAAGTCTCAAGATAAGTGTGAGTGCCGAGGATGGCTCTTCCGTAGGAAGACGGACGCGGATCCTCGGTAGTGTATTGAATTGGTGAGTAGTGGACTCGTGTGCGCAAAACCATTTCAAGTTGAAGTATCGTAGGATAGTCTAGCCAAGAGTCAAAGCTGGCTTGCTGCAATAACTCCACCAACCCTTCTTGATAATATGCATGTATGTAGGATCTGATGTAAGTCTTGTTGAGTACCTTTGTACTCATGTTGCTATAATTTACATTTTTACAGAAGACGCTGCAACCCCTTCTGATGGGTTCTATGTAGACGTTGACATCAACGAGTAGGCTAAAGGCCCAGGTGGTGATCCTGAGCTTGTGAAGGACCACGTAGTATAGCTAGGCTTTCCAAGCCTCTTTTATTTTACTAGTTGTCTGTACTCAGACAAGTTACTTCCGCTGCTGGTTTGTATGACTGTATGACTTGAATGTTGGGTCGTGAGACCCGTACCTTTGTGTATGTTATGTATGGCTCTCTGAGCCTTAAATAAAGTACTTGTGTCATAGAGTCATGTTGTGATGCTTCGTTGTATTTGCACATATCGAGCATATTGTGTGTATGATTGAAATGCTTGGTATGTGTGGGATCTGACTATCTAGTTGTTTATCTTTAGTAGCCTCTCTTACCGGGAAATGT
>NW_021279536.1:0-1370 GCF_002162155.2 Triticum dicoccoides
CCACCATTGTCGACGTCGTCGCCGGCGCCCGCCCCCACTGCCGCCCCTGCCTCGATGCCGCCCCTCCTCCCCGTTCGGTCCGGCTCCGGCGACCCCCTTTCCTCTCTGTCCCCTCGATCCTCTTCATATAATTTCTTTTCATATAATTTTTTTTCATATGCATATGTTGATTATATGGATGGATGGATGATGTATATGTTCATTATATGGATGGATGGATGATGTATGCTTTTTTCATATAATTTTTTTAGGCAGATTTTTAGATTTTTTTTAGGTAGATTTTTAGAATTTTTTGTGTATGTATGTTATGTTTATATGTATGTATGTATGTTCATATGTATGTATGTTTATATGCAAAGCATATGCAAAGAACATGTATGAATGGTCATATGCAAAAAAAACAAGCAATACAAGAAGAAGAAAAAGAATGAGAGGAAAAAGGAAAAAAGAAGAGGAAGAAAGGAGAAGAAGAGGGGATAGGAAGAAGAGGAGAAATAAATAAGAAGAAGAAAAAAGAAGAAAAAGAAGAGGAGAAGAAGAAAAGAATAGAGGAGAAGAAGAAAAAATAGAAAATGAGAAGAAGAAAAGATTCTCCTCTATTCTTTTCTTCTTCTCATTTTCTATTTTTTCTTCTTCTCCTCTTTTTTTCTTCTTTTTTTTCTTCTTCTTATTCCTTCTTCCTTCTTCCTCTTTTCTTCCTTTTCCTTATTTTCCTTTCTCGAGGGATAAGAAGAAAAGAAGAGGAGAAGAAGAAAGAAAGGAATAGAGGAGAAAGAAGAAACTTTGACACGAGGGGGGGGGGTACCGATACCCCCTCCCCGATAACATTATTTTCCCATGTATATGTATGTTGCGTCGTTGTCGATATAACGAGGGTGTCGAGGATCGCCGAGGGGTCGAGGGTCGGGAACTAGGGTAGAGGGTCGAGGGTCGTTAAGGGGTCAAGGGTCGAAGGTTTCAGGGTCGAGGGTTCCTATAGTGTCAAAGTATTGAAGAAATCCAATAGCTTGTGGGCACCCGAAAGTAAGTACTATATAGTAGCGTATTCCAGGCATCTCCTAGTGATTCAAGCGCTAGTTTCATCAATACCATTTAGCATGCTTGCTAATTATCAGTTTGATTGACCTCTATTTCTTGTAAAGTGGTTGTGGGAGGAACAAGGGAATGATTTCTGTGGATACTACATTTGCGAGTCCATCCGCCACACGACCTGTGAGCGGGGCTACTCCGACAAACAATATGAAGTGCGTAAATAACAATATTCACAATTTTATTTTATTACCATCATTTGTGTTGAGTTTCATTCATTCATATATATATATATATATATATATATATATATATATATATATATATATATATATATATAT
>NW_021279537.1:0-2533 GCF_002162155.2 Triticum dicoccoides
GGGAAGGAGAGAAACCCCTTGAACAGCCACCATTTAGTTTAACAGAAAATTTTGCAGACATCACACACCGCATAATCATAAGAGTCTACTCTGGTGCGAAACCAAACTTCTCCATCATCTGTTCGAAAATGACCCACTCTACTTTATCGTATGCCTTCACTATATCGAGTTTAGCCCACATAATGGTTTTTTTCCTTTTCCTTGTACGGATTGCATGAACGCACTCATATGCCACCAGAACATTTTAAGTGATTAGGCGTCACGGCACAAACGCATTATGCTCCTCTGAAATGAGAATGAGGAGGATGCCCTTAGTTCTGTTTGCCGGGACTTCCGTGGCAATCTTGTATAGGACATTACAGAGGATAATTGATCTAAACTGAGACGGGAACTCCGGTGAGTTTACCTTGGGGATCATAACAATTACAGTGGCATTAAAAGCCTCCGAGGCTGCAACACCATTTATGAAATCTCACAATGCCGGTCATACATCGACACGTACTAACGAACCATGTCATTGGTAGAATAGTGCCTAGAGCCCGTCAGGCCCAGGAGATTTTGTTGGGCCAATCTAAAACAGGGCACCCTCGATCTCATGATGTAAAATAGGCGACGTAAGTCTGACCATCTTTGTCGGTAAAACTGTTGATAGTACCTTATATTCCCTCCGTTCCTTTATGTAAGGTGTATTTTTCTCAGCACGGTGACCAAGACATGAAATTTTAGAGAATTTGAGGCGAAATTACCCTTGGCTAATTTGTTGTTTAGTGGGAAATAAATAAATTAGGCTATAAAATGAAGAGATATAGTATATCAGGAGAGAGATACCTTCCTTCTTTTCATAGGAGAGATACATGTAATCGGAAGAGAGATACTTTCCTTTTTTTCTAGAAGGATAAAAAGGGATTATGAGAAATAGAAAGAAATGCACCTTACATTGTGAAGGGGCTTTAGTCCCGATTGTTTTGTCCCGGTTGCAGAACCGGGACTAAAGGCCCTCTGAAACCGGGACAAGTGCCTCGGCGACTTAATTAAGAACTCGGAATACCAAAGAGGATTTACTCTTGCGCCCTAGCTGAAAACAAAGTGAGTACTGGCCCACCAATTCTTTCAATCGTATGTTCTCCATAGTTTTCTGAATACTTTACAATCAACTGCCTCATGCATATTTTCAAGTATTACTAATGCTCTCCCCAGCTTACCTTGCTTGCAAGGAACGACATCCCCTCGGATGGCAACACAGCTTCAGAACGACACCCCCTCAGATGGCAACACAGCTTCAGTTTGTTACTGAATGTCAACTGTATTTCGTTCATACTTGCAATAAAAACATCAGGCATCAATTAATACTGGCAGAGTGTATCAACCTTGCGGTTCCCTTAATACTGTAGGGTTTACTTGCTAATTGAGTTCAGCAACACATCATTCTCATACCCACTGGTATGTAAGATGCATTTACTTGAGCTTGCAGCTTGTTCAGAAGTCAGGACTCTTTTCATGTGGGGCCAGACTTATAGGCGCAAGGCCCTGCACCACCCTAGTCCTATTCCAGTTTTGTTACACAGTCCTAGATTTAGGTTAAAGAGTCTGGGTCTTAGTTGAAAAGGTTTAGTCCCGAAGAAGGTTACCCTGTCAACACCCCATTAGAGTTGGAGTTTGTCACGTCATTGTAATAGGCTACTTATAACCAACCCTATGTGATCAAGGAGAACAACCAGAAAATAATCGATCTTCTCACCTCGTGCACCTGCGCCTCGGCGCCCCCTCCTCACCTCTTTCTCCAACCATAGGCCGACGAAAGTTTCGCACTCGTCCTCCGACCTCCCATGACTACAACCTCCAGTCCAATCCAACCCCAGCCCGTGACAACTTGGTATCAGATTCACCTTCGATCCCGGCGGCTGCCATGGCCCCTCCGCCGCCCCTTCCGCAAACCCAAGAGGAGCTGGCCGCCAAACAACAGGGGGACCATGAAGCCGTGGTCGCGACTCTCACCAGCCTCTCCGAGGAAAATCACACCGCGAGGGCTGACCGCGCCGAGGACCGTGCCACCCTCAAGTCCATGGCCGAGACGCTAAAGAAGCTCCAGGGCCAGCTCGCCGATACGTCACAGCAATAGCGCGCGCAGAATCTGGCCCTCCTCCGGCTTGAAGGGAAGGGCACGCCTCAACTTGGTGGCCTCGGGCTCATGCAGCCACGTGCAGCTACATCCAACGCCGGGCACAGGGCCGCCTTGTAGGATCCATCCGATCATGCTCCGCGACTCTAGAAAATAGAATTACCCCTCTTTGACGGGGCAAGTGACCCACGGCCGTGGTTGACACGCTGGAATGTGTTCTTCCTCGGCCAGTGGACACAGGATTCCGATGGCTTGCCTCCTACCACCTCACTGATGTCGCCGCCTTATGGTACGGCCATCTCGAGGCAGAGTTGGGCCAACCGCTGTCTTGGGGAGAGTTTCAAACACTCATCTCTAACCACTTCGGACCGCCGACACGCGCGAACCCCTTTGGAGAGCTAATCCCCACTCACC
>NW_021279538.1:0-1261 GCF_002162155.2 Triticum dicoccoides
AATAATAATGATTATACTTATATATGAAAATTTACATATGAACACTTGAATGCATCCAAAAAAATACATATGCAGAAATTATACATATTACCTTAAAAAATTATATCATTTTTTATGCAAACTCAATTCTGATGAAGTTCATGTCAATCTCTTCCAATAATTTCTTCTTGACGCACATTGATACCAAGCCATTAAAATTCTCATTAGTCATTCTTGACCTCAAATAGTTCTTTGATAATTTTAACTTTGAAAAGCTTCGTCTTTCAACTGATGCCACCGTCAGATGCACTATAAATAAGATGCAATATAATACAGACATTAGGATAACAAATAAATTTAGTGACATGCTCAAAAATCTCCATAGCATTATACCATCTGGCAATGTGAAATTTATAATCTTTAATAATTCAGAAAAAGGCAAATTTATAATATACCTTGGATGAGTCTAATAATGCATGACCACATTTTGAGAGCTTCCGAAATGGAGCCCTGAAGAAGTTCAATTTTCAGTTATCTTTTGCGAAATTTGAGCTAAAGCAGTCTCTGGCGTAGGTCATGTAACCATGCTGTATAGGTGACTTTGATATTCTATTTATTATGACTGAAAATGAATACTTATCAAAAAAAATGCGCAATCGACTTCAGTGTTACACAAAACTATTATAGGTTTCAACTGTTTTAGTTTGGTTGTGTGGCTAAAACAAAAATTATGAGTGAGCACAGAAAGGGTGCCCTTCACAAAAGGGGCAATAACTAGACCAATCGCATGCATATATACAAACCAAGATTATTTTATGACCGATAAACAATACGAAAGGGTCATACTGTGGTTATATATTTGAGGTAAATTGTGTACAAGGGTTAGAGATGGAATATACATGCGGGGGAAGATATTTACAGAGGCAAAAGAAGAAAGGAAAGCTAGCTGGCACAAAGTTGCAGTAGGTCCTTCAATTTTTTGAGTAGTTTTCTCTTCACCCTATGTGTAATAACAAGTGTTAGGTCTTCCTTGACGCATTCTGAACTGAGGGATTCTTGGCTTGCACGCCAAGATGAAGCTCTTGCTCCGAGCTGGGCCCCTGGATTGCCTCCTGGAGCCGTGTTGCCACCAGGGCCCCTCGGCCCTGAGGCTGGCCAATTACTGGGCTTCCTGCTGGACTATGGGCCACCCCCGGCATATTGCACCATCAGTGGCCTCCGAGCATTTATGTAGTTTGGAGTCTTGCGTTCAGGAATGAAACCCAGGTGGGCTCCTTTTGTA
>NW_021279539.1:0-1350 GCF_002162155.2 Triticum dicoccoides
GGCTCGGATGCCACTGTTGGGTTTCGTAGTAATTTCAAAAAATTTCCTACGCGCACACAGGATCATGTGATGCATAGCAACGAGAGGAGAGTGTTGTCTACGTACCCAACGCAGACCGACTGCGGAAGCGATGACACGACGTAGAGGAAGTAGTCGTACGTCTTCACGATCCAACCGATCAAGCACCGAAACTACGGCACCTCCGAGTTCGAGCACACGTTCAGCTCGATGACGATCCCCGGACTCCGATCCAGCAAAGTGTCGGGGAAGAGTTTCGTCAGCACGACGGCGTGGTGACGATCTTGATGAACTACAGCAGCAGGGCTTCGCCTAAACTCCGCTACAGTATTATCGAGGAATATGGTGGCAGGGGGCACCGCACACGGCTAAGGAATTGATCACGTGGATCAACTTGTGTCAACTTCTGTGTTTAGAGGTGCCCCTACCTCCGTATATAAAGGAGGAGAGGAGGGGAGGCTGGCCGGCCAAGGGGGGAGGCGCAGGAGAGTCCTACTCCCTCTGGGAGTAGGATTCCCCCTCCAATCCTAGTCCAACTAGGATTCCTCGGAGGGGAAAAGAGGAGGAGGGGGCCGGCCACCTCTCCTAGTCCTAATAGGACTAGGGGAAGGGGGGGCGCAGCCCATCTAGGGCAGCCCCTTCTCTTTTCCACTAAGGCCCACTATGGCCCAAATAGCTCCCGGGGGGTTCCTGTAACCCTCCCGGTATTCCGGTAAAATCCCGATTTCACCCGGAACACTTCCGATATCCAAATATAGGCTTCCAATATATCAATCTTTACGTCTCGACCATTTCGAGACTCCTCGTCATGTCCGTGATCACATCCGGGACTCCGAACAACCTTCGGTACATCAAAATGCATAAACTCATAATATAACTGTCATCGTAACCTTAAGTGTGCGGACCCTACGGGTTCGAGAACAATGTAGACATGACCGAGACACGTCTCCGGTCAATAACCAATAGCGGGACATGGATGCCCATATTGGCTCCTACATATTCTACGAAGATCTTTATCGGTCAGACCGCATAACAACATACGTTGTTCCCTTTGTCATCGGTATGTTACTTGCCCGAGATTCGATCGTCGGTATCCAATACCTAGTTCAATCTCGTTACCGGCAAGTCTCTTTACTCGTTCCGTAATACATCATCTCACAACTAACATATTAGTTGTAATGCTTGCAAGGCTTATGTGATGTGTATTACCGAGAGGGCCCAGAGATACCTCTCCGACAATCGGAGTGACAAATCCTAATCTCGAAATACGCCAACCCAACATCGACCATTGGAGACACCTGTAGTACTCCTTTATAATCACCCAGTTACGTT
>NW_021279540.1:0-1215 GCF_002162155.2 Triticum dicoccoides
TGGTGGATATATGGTGGTAGATGGCAGCGGTGGTGGTATATGACAGCTGTGGTGGTATATGGATACGGATTCGAAGCGGTGGCGGATAAGCGGTGGTGGTAGATGGCAGGGGTGATGATGATGGTGCGGCGGCGGCGTGACAACTTATGACCAGAACTCGAAACTCTAAAAGACTAGACTCTAAGACCAGCAACTAGACACGACGATGCAACCGCAAATTCAACAAAGCAAAACCCTAAAAAGATTATGCAAAGGCTCAGATTGGTTCGGATATGATGAACTAACCCTAATTTTTTTTTGTGGCTTTTTCGTGGACTGTAGGTATGAAGAACAGACTCGATCTAAACTACGAAAAACTGTAAAATCTCACCGAGCAACCTGGAAATCTGATACCACTTGATAGAGGCGGGGTGTCCCGATCTTTCGATGAGATGATAACTATAGATTTGGTGGACACGACTTTGACGATCCGACTACAAACGTGCACGACGTTGCGCCTTAGCAATCGCTAAACCAATCTCCTGAGGTTACTGACGATGCCGGAAGCACGGTCAGCCTGACCACGAAGGTCTATTCCTGCAAGCAATCGAAGAACGAGCAAGAATATGATAAAGCAATCTGAATATTGCAAATATATATGAGGTATTGATAATGGTGGGGATCCGTAAGCGGTCTTGGTCTGGTCGTTGGACACAAACGAAGTACATGAAGTTGCAATGGCTAACTTTTAACTAAACAAATCCCAAGGTCTAAACGATGCCCTAAGGGCTGTATATATGGAGGAAGAGGGGGTGGATTTCGTGGCCCTTGGTGGAGGGGTCCGAAATCAACCCTATCTCTTGTTTCCCCACACATACGGACTCTAAAAATAGCCTATACTTATGTATTTCGAAATTACATGGGCCTGGCCCAATAATAAGGTGACACAGCACCTAAAATAGCCTCGGGACGAAATTTATGAAGTGGCATCTTGTATATTTCGTCCAAGGCTTCATGCACACATTATGGTGGCTTCAAAGTCCTGAAATCATCACTTGTAACTCCGTTCTTGTTCCCCTTGCGCATGCCATCATCTCCATGCTTGTTCTTGCTCCAATGTTCATCCTTCTCCAAGCTAGGCCCTTCATTTGTAAGCAAAACAAATGTATCCAATTTAGGCAGCATCATATTCTCATGAACATTAGAATCATTACCAAGAAACGAAAGTACCTGGTA
>NW_021279541.1:0-1001 GCF_002162155.2 Triticum dicoccoides
CCGGAGCGTCGCACCGGGCCCTCATACATGCGGGGTGGTGTGGTGGCATGTCCGAAGAGGCGGGACGTGTCTCCGGGGCGTGGCCCCCCCTCACGGACGGCGATGACACGGTAGTAGACGTTCTGCGGTAACGATGCGGCGTCAATATTACTAAATACTCGGAGCGCGATAAAATCATGAGTTTTTTTGCACGACGTGGGCACACGTGCTATAGGAACGATGGTATTTTTTCATAATTTTTGGTGATGGAGAAGTATCCGAAAAATTCCCTCTACGCGGATTGCCCTTCGCGCGTCTACGGCTGTGGCCGGCAGCCTCCGGGGGCTAGCATGCCGCCAAATCTTGCGTAGGCGGCCTCTCACAAGTCTGGAAGTGTTGTGGCGGTTGCAAACGCCCGGCACGCGTGTCTGGGGTGTGCCCCCCTCATGGACGGCGCCGCCACCGGCACCTGGAGGGGAGAAACGGACACGTCGGGTCTACACGGAGGGGATCTTGCTGTGGGTCTGGCCCGGATGTTGCTCCAAAGTGTTCCTATGGGCTGACCTAACACAACCGGGTGGGGAGGTCCACTGGTCAAAGCCCGTCCGTGCAAAGTCAAAGGGCTAGATCCCGTGGTCAAATGCTACAGGTTTAGGCGGGACGGGGGCACTGGGGTAGCAATGCCACCGGAGCGTCGCACCGGGCCCTCATACATGCAGGGTGGTGTGGTGGCATGTCCGAAGAGGCGGGACGCGTCTCCGGGGCGTGGCCCCCCCTCACGAACGGCGATGACACGGTAGTAGACGTTCTGCGGTAACGATGCGGCGTTAATATTACTAAATACTCGGAGCGTGATAAAATCATGAGTTTTTTTGCATGACGTGGGCACATGTGCTATAGGAACAATGGTATTTTTTCATAATTTTTGGTGATGGAGAAGTATCCGAAAAATTCCCTCTACGCGGATTGCCCTTCGCGCGTCTACGGCTGTGGCCGGCGGCCTCCGGGGGCTAGCATGCTGC
>NW_021279542.1:0-1101 GCF_002162155.2 Triticum dicoccoides
TAACAGGACTCCGGTATTCATCGCGTGACATTTCCCCGAAGGGACAGACACAGGAACGAAGAAGGACACATGCCGGCCAGCCTAAGTGTTCCGGAGCAGTAGCAAGCTACCATGGCTCGGTGGAAACACTAGGAGACATTTCCCGGTAAGAGAGGCTACTAAAGATAAACAACTAGATGGTCAGATCCCACACATACCAAGCATTTCAATAACATACACACAATATGCTCGATATGTGCAAATACAACATGGCATCACAACGTGACTCTACGACTCAAGTATTTATTCAATAGGCTCCGAGGAGCGAGATATTACAAACAGGGGTCTCACGACCCAACATTCAGAGCATACAAATCAAAGCACAAGCGGAAGCTATCATGTCTGGGTACAGACATCTATAACTGAAAAAGGCTGAGAAGCCTGACTATCTACCAGATCCTGCCGGGGCACAAGATCGTAGCTGAGGTAACAAGCTAAACGTCGAAGTCCGCGTGGAACAACTAGCGAGACAGAGGTCTCTCTGCAAAACATAAATTAAGCAAACGTGAGTACAAATGTACCCAGCAAGACTTACATCAGATCTACCTACATATGCATCATTATCAACAAGGGGATGGTGGGGTTTAACTGCAGCAAGCCAGCTTTGACTCGGTGGCTATCCTAAACTACGACTGCAAGTAACTCCTTTTGAGGTGGCGCACACGAGTCCACATATTCATCATATCAATACACCACTATGGATCCGCTCCCGTCTCCCTACGAGAACGCCATCCATAGCACTCATGCTTATCTTGCGCATTTTAAAGTATCCACTTTCACTTGTCTATGAACTGATATAAGCAACCCAGAAGTCCTTTACCGTGGACACGGCTATTCGAATAGATGATGTTAACCCTGCAGGGGTGTACTTCTTCATACATGTTTCCACCACTTAGCGTCTGCACACGACATGTGCTCGGCAGACTTCAAGCGAAAGCCGACGTGGGTGTAGACCACGACCTACCTAAACACTCAAGTCTCTAGTCCAGGTTTATCGCCTATTCGGGTTCCATCCATGAGGAGATCCGGCCGGAGTTTCGCTCACAGCCCCAAACGATGTGA
>NW_021279543.1:0-711 GCF_002162155.2 Triticum dicoccoides
TGCGAGCGCTGCAGCCGGAGCACCGCCCTCGAGCTAGTTGGATCCCTCGCACGGCTGTAGCAGAGAGCACCAACGCCCCAGCTTGGCTGGTCCCCCGCCTTGCGTTGCTGCGCCTGCCAACCATCTCACTCGTTCGGAGATCCATCATGGTCAGGTCCCCACCAAACTTGGCCATGTCCCACACGGAGCCGCCGTCAGCAGCAGTTGAAGCCCCTTGCCCCCGTGGTTGCAGCACTTGGTGTGCCACCCCCCTCCATCCTGGCCCTCGAGCTCGCTGCAGGGTGCATGTTGCAGGCACCGCCGGCGTCTTCTTCCCTGAGTAACCCAATTCTACATGCCGCCATTGTAGCAAAACTGCCCGGCGTTTGTAGCTTTTCAAAATCCCCGATGTAGCAAAAAAAAAAAAACGAGCGCCAACACGTCATCCAGCATCACTCCCTTAGATGTAGCAAAAAAAATCACAGGTTCCAGCTTCTCTAGATGCTGATTCCAGCAATTCTACTTGCCGGTTGAAACCTTTTGTGCTGCCCCTTCCAGCAAAAACGGCGGCAACAGAGCAGCCGCTCTCCACCAATGTCGTGGCTGGTTCCAGCAAAAATATGGATCCAGCAAAAAAATCAAAAGACGTGGGTGGTAGCAAAAATCAAAGACATTGGTAACAAATTTTTGAGTGGTTCCAACAAAAAGATGGATCGAAGCAAAAAAAAAAAA
>NW_021279544.1:0-1118 GCF_002162155.2 Triticum dicoccoides
CCAATTCCACTAGCATCACATTCAAGCTCAAAAGTCTTATTAAAATCAGGAAGTTGGAGTAAAGGAGCATGTGTCAACTTATCTTTCAATACCGAGAAGGCTTCTTCCTGTGCGGTACCCCAAAGAAAAGGCACATCTTTCTTTGTAAGCTCATTGAGAGGTGCAGCAATGGTGCTGAAATCTCTCACAAAACGCCTATAGAATCCAGCGAGGCCAAGAAAACTCCTCACGTGTGTGACCGTTTTGGGCTGCGGCCAACTCTCAATAGCTTCAATCTTGGCTTTATCAACTTCAATTCCCTGTGGAGTAACAACATAGCCAAGAAAAGATACTCAGTCGGTGCAAAAGGTGCACTTCCCAAGGTTACCAAACAAACGTGCATCACGTAAAGCAATAAAAACAGCACGTAAATGTTCCAATGTTCTTGCAAAGATCTGCTATAAATCAATATGTCATCAAAGTAAACTACCACAAATCGTCCAATGAAAGCACGTAAAACTTCGTTCATTAATATCATGAAAGTACTAGGTGCATTAGTTAACCCAAAAGGCATGACTAACCACTCATATAATCCAAACTTAGTTTTAAATGCTGTTTTCCATTCATCTCCCAATTTCATACGAATTTGATGGTAGCCACTACGCAAATCAACTTTGCAGAATATTGTAGAGCCACTCAATTCATCAAGCATATCATCTAGCCTAGGAATAGGATGACGATAACGAATAGTAATATTATTAATGCCTCTACAATCAACACACATACGTGATGTACCATCCTTTTTCGGCACTAGAATAATAGGAACAACACAAGGACTAAGGGATTCGCGTATATAACCTTTGTCGAGAAGCTCTTGTACTTGACGCATAATCTCCTTCGTCTCCTCTGGATTGGTACGGTATGGTGCACGGTTTGGCAGTGAAGCACCGGGAATTAAGTCAATCTGATGCTCAATCCCTCGAATAGGCGGTAATCCCGGTGGCACGTCTTGTGGAAAAACGTCAGCGAACTCCTGCAAAATGTTAGTGACAGCAGGAGGCAAAGAGGAAGGCACGTCCTCGAATGAAAATAATGCCTCTTTGCACACAAAAGCATAGCAAACAGATTTGCTGAAATCT
>NW_021279545.1:0-1158 GCF_002162155.2 Triticum dicoccoides
ACTGCATTACCATCATCGACTTGAGCAGATGAACCTGAGGACTACACAGTTCTGGAAGAGAGGTCGCAGTCTTTCGTGTTTGCTTACGTTATACACCGGTTATTACTACCTGCTACTTTATCGTTCAATCTTGAGTTTTAAATTGCCCATGGGTCTCATATCGAGCCAGCAACGAATAGTATCTGTCTACTATCTGGTTCATCTGGGTCTTCTATGTGGTTCATGTTGGGTGGGCAACAAACAATAGATGATCCATTGTCTATCTTTTTAAACTGAAGCTATAATCTACCTGCTATCATTAGTTTTGGATCCATCCACTCGTTTGCTACCCTCAGTCTTAATTTTTGCATGCACCCTTAGGCCTTACAAAATCTAACTATTTTTTTATTATGCATGTCAGATATTGTACACAATCGTACTGAACATGTAGAGAAAAAGAGAAGACTGTTGCGTGCGAATATAATGTCATGCAGACGCCGCTCCATGGTGGGCGAAGTGCCCCCCCTCCTGCATTTTCAGATTGTATTCCAGAGGAAGATAACTGTTCAGATGGAGATTCAGAAGGAGCCGACCACGCCTGTTTACCACCTGAGGTGTTTGCTCTAACCTGGCATGCTGATGTTGGTCATATCATGCATATGGCGTCTTGCATTGCTTACATTATACATCTTATATGTCATCAGCTTAGTTTAGATTTGCTTTGTGTGAATGCCACATGTTTGGTTTCTATATCATACTCCCACCATTCCTAAATATTTGTCTTTTTAGAGATTTCAACAAGTGACTACATACGGAACAAAATGAGTGAATCTACACTCTAAAATGTGTCTATATACATCTGTATGTGGTAGTCCATTTGAAATATCTAAAAAGACAAATATTTAGGAACGGAGGGAGTATATGGGAATTATGCAATGCCATCTTCTTTAGCCAGGCATCATATACGTGAATCATGCAATGCCATCATGTTTAGCTAGTCATCGTATATGTGAATTGTATCGTGCCATATTTTTTCCATAATGTATTCCATTTGTCAACAATGTTTATACATTCATCTACTTTCCTATGCATCAGCCATTTGAGTCGGTCATGGGAAAATCTGGAGTGAAAACAAGGTCTTCTGAGCAGTCAGTGCTACCTGTCGATGCAGATTTCTTG
>NW_021279546.1:0-1294 GCF_002162155.2 Triticum dicoccoides
GAAACATCCTGGAGGGGGGGTGATTCGTAGATTATTATCTTAAGTGGCAAAAAGAATTACCTTTGATATAGAGATCATTGAAACTCTTTATACCAGCTTAAGGCAAATCATAATCGATCATTTAGAGGGGTTCGGTAGAATGGCATACTCAAACTTGGATGATGTGGATTACCTTGTTGAAGACAACGTAATGGATGAATTTTGCTTATCACCGGAAATGGAAGAGACCCATGGTAGAATGGCACATTGGCGGTGCAAGCTGGGAACAAAATGCAAATGCTGGGAATGATTCTGGTAACGGGGGAAGAACCCAACAAAAGAGAGTGAATTCACTGTTGGAGTGGTTATAGCATAACCGAGGAAATCTGGGGCAATCCCAGCTAGTGCCGATGATAAGACGTAGCGCTTGTGCGTGCTCTCAAGAACTTGAGCATTTCCACAATCATCAAGGTTTTATCAACAATCGCGTTAAGGGTGCTGACAACACAACATACTACCATGATGAATAGCGATGGACGATGCAGATGCGAAGGAGGATAACACTTTCTCATATTTCACCTTAGCAAGGCCAAGCAAATAAATTCTGGATGATCGACCGAGAGACATTTAGCACTCCGCTTCTAATGTTCTCCTTGATGTGCTAGTATAACCCATTCATAGATATGGTTTGATATCTAAAACATCAAGTAAAAGGTCGGACTTCGGGAACACAAAAATCCATAGGGGCAACTAGGGAGTAAATCCTACGAAATCCCTATGGGGAGGTGGTCAACTTCATCAATCAAGATATTATAATAACAGGTCTTCCGGCTGGGTGTGTGGGCCACGACATCCACTTTACCGATTATCGCGCGACCAATATTATAATTCTTGGGAAATATTCCAACCATCATATCTGCCTGAGATTCAGATCTGGTTGGTGTCAGGATATTCCAGACTCATCGAGTCTAGGAAGAAAAACGGCAGTTTGCAACACAAATTGACGAGATGACGTTGCGAGATTCTCGGGAAATGAACTACGATAGCAAGCTCCAAAACATGAGCTGGTTCTGCTACAAACATGTGAACACGTTGTCCCAGACAAGCATGACCACGTGGTAGTCTTATAACAAAACACTACCGAGTTCAGGAGGGGGAACCATCAACGAGGGTATCGAAGTTCTTTCATAAGTCCGGATTAGCTCTTATGAAGGAACTCCTTCTCCTTGAACAAATCAATCAGTGGCTTGGTGTGCTAGGGATACATATAGATTGAAGGTTGCAAGTCTTCAAACCACAGCATTCTTCGCACGTG
>NW_021279547.1:0-1316 GCF_002162155.2 Triticum dicoccoides
AAACATATTTCAGTTGAGGTACTTTAGATAGCATTAAAACATCAATAGCCCATCCCTAATTCAAATTTGAGCCCAAATTTGAATTTAAATTTGAACTTTATTTGGCTGGTTTAGACAAGGTACCAACAGACAAGTTCGAATAGAAATACGGGGATACATAGTGACTACCAGTATGCACCAAGTTACAAAAATTATTACATGCCCCAAATTTTCAAACTGTTCTCTGTTCTACCTTTTCCTACCACGTCGTGTTCCCTTCTTCGCCTTAGCACTTCTTGTTATTGGTTCTACTACACAAAAGTTCACTGATCATCTTGGCTTTCTTCACCGGTCTTTTCAACACCTCGCCAACACCCTTGTGATCAGTGTCTTCAGTCTCAATGTTGACAGCAGTTTGAGTTTCTTAGGTGTGTACCTCAACATGGGTTTCTTCAGTATGAACCTCGACACGCTCAGGTTCAGTTTCAACCTCGAGAGCAGTTTCTTCAGTCAGAATGTTGACTGCAATTTCAGCTTCTTCGGTGTGCACCTCCACATCAGTTTCTTCAGTCTGAATGTTGACTGCAACAGGATTTTCTTCAGTCTGCTCAGGCTTAGGCACACTTCTCTTCTTTCTACCACCATTGACTCTTGCTTTTTTTTGTTGGCCAACACTGTTCAACAACAAGGGGCTGACTTGTTCGCTTCCTTCTGGCCATTGGGAAAATGTTATAGATATAGTAATTGGAAAAAAGCACCAAATCAAAACACAGACAAATAAACAAGAACAAACTTTGGCCTCTCAGGAGTGTAACGGCATTTGACAGATCCCACTCTGTGCCCAAGTTCCTGGCACAACTTGCATTTGTTTTTGTTACCTTTTTGGGCCCTTTTTGGCTTTCCATCTTTCTTTCCCTTCTTACTACTCGCACCTTTCTCAAACCATGCCTTGAATCTACTCTGTTTAGGCCTGCCAGCCTTTCTTTTCGTCAAGGGAGGACACATGGAAAATTCAATGCCCACTTTAGGCCACTGAGACTGATCTATAAGTGCTGGAATTGGAGTAGCATATGCAGCTTTGAATCTTGCTACCGAATAATATTCATGCAAATATGGATGCATATTTATCTTCGGTTGGGATGCTAAGAAGAGAATGGCATGCTCACATGGTTTACCAGTGTGTTGCCACTCGAGGAAAGTGCAATCATGCAATTCAGTGTTAACAACATGTCTCCTTCCAGTTTTGTTATCTCTAACTTCAGCACCCCAAGGTGAAGATTTTTCAACAAACAAATGTGAGAGACATCTGCTCCTATTGACCACCTGTTGTACCACTG
>NW_021279548.1:0-1138 GCF_002162155.2 Triticum dicoccoides
CAAGTGTTGGGTTTCGTAGTAATTTCAAAAAATTTCCTACGCGCACACAGGATCATGTGATGCATAGCAACGAGAGGAGAGTGTTGTCTACGTACCCAACGCAGACCGACTGCGGAAGCGATGACACGACGTAGAGGAAGTAGTCGTACGTCTTCACGATCCAACCGATCAAGCACCGAAACTACGGCACCTCCGAGTTCGAGCACACGTTCAGCTCGATGACGATCCCCGGACTCCGATCCAGCAAAGTGTCGGGGAAGAGTTTCGTCAGCACGACGGCGTGGTGACGATCTTGATGAACTACAGCAGCAGGGCTTCGCCTAAACTCCGCTACAGTATTATCGAGGAATATGGTGGCAGGGGGCACCGCACACGGCTAAGGAATTGATCACGTGGATCAACTTGTGTCAACTTCTGTGTTTAGAGGTGCCCCTGCCTCCGTATATAAAGGAGGAGAGGAGGGGAGGCTGGCCGGCCAAGGGGGGAGGCGCAGGAGAGTCCTACTCCCTCTGGGAGTAGGATTCCCCCTCCAATCCTAGTCCAACTAGGATTCCTCGGAGGGGAAAAGAGGAGGAGGGGGCCGGCCACCTCTCCTAGTCCTAATAGGACTAGGGGAAGGGGGGGGGGCGCAGCCCATCTAGGGCAGCCCCTTCTCTTTTCCACTAAGGCCCACTATGGCCCAAATAGCTCCCGGGGGGTTCCTGTAACCCTCCCGGTATTCCGGTAAAATCCCGATTTCACCCGGAACACTTCCGATATCCAAATATAGGCTTCCAATATATCAATCTTTACGTCTCGACCATTTCGAGACTCCTTGTCATGTCCGTGATCACATCCGGGACTCCGAACAACCTTCGGTACATCAAAATGCATAAACTCATAATATAACTGTCATCGTAACCTTAAGCGTGCGGACCCTACGGGTTCGAGAACAATGTAGACATGACCGAGACACGTCTCCGGTCAATAACCAATAGCGGGACCTGGATGCCCATATTGGCTCCTACATATTCTACGAAGATCTTTATCGGTCAGACCGCATAACAACATACGTTGTTCCCTTTGTCATCGGTATGTTACTTGCCCGAGATTCGATCGTCGGTATCCAATACCTAGTTCAATCTCGTTACCGGCAAGT
>NW_021279549.1:0-958 GCF_002162155.2 Triticum dicoccoides
ATCTTTACGTCTCGACCATTTCGAGACTCCTCGTCATGTCCTCGATCTCATCCGGGACTCCGAACTCCTTCGGTACATCAAAACATGTAAACTCATAATATAACTGTCATCGTAACCTTAAGCGTGCGGACCCTACGGGTTCGAGAACAATGTAGACATGACCGAGACACGTCTCCGGTCAATAACCAATAGCGGGACCTGGATGCCCATATTGGCTCCTACATATTCTACGAAGATCTTTATCGGTCAGACCGCATAACAACATACGTTGTTCCCTTTGTCATCGGTATGTTACTTGCCCGAGATTCGATCGTCGGTATCCAATACCTAGTTCAATCTCGTTACCGGCAAGTCTCTTTACTCGTTCCGTAATACATCATCTCACAACTAACATATTAGTTGTAATGCTTGCAGGGCTTATGTGATGTGTATTACCGAGAGGGCCCAGAGATACCTCTCCGACAATCGGAGTGACAAATCCTAATCTCGAAATACGCCAACCCAACATCGACCATTTGAGACACCTGTAGTACTCCTTTATAATCACCCAGTTACGTTGTGACGTTTGGTAGTACCCAAAGTGTTCCTCCGGTAAACGGGAGTTGCATAATCTCATAGTCATAGGAACATGTATAAGTCATGAAGAAAGCAATAGCAACATACTAAACGATCAGGTGCTAAGCTAATGGAATGGGTCATGTCAATCAGATCATTCAACTAATGATGTGACCTTGTTAATCAAATAACAACTCATTGTTCATGGTCAGGAAACATAACCATCTTTGATTAACGAGCTAGTCAAGTAGAGGCATACTAGTGACACTCTGTTTGTCTATGTATTCACACATGTATTATGTTTCCGGTTAATACAATTCTAGCATGAATAATAAACATTTATCATGATATAAGGAAATAAATAATAACTTTATTATTGCCTCTAGGGCATATTTCCTTCAGT
>NW_021279550.1:0-1009 GCF_002162155.2 Triticum dicoccoides
GATTCTGGTCCGTTTCGTGCACTATTACTCGCCGCTTTGGGGTCCCAGAGCGATTTCCATGGTTGTTGAACTCCAAGGTGCACTTACGTGTCTGTCATCAACATTCATAGTTTTTGCCAATTCTGGCCCGTTTCTTGGACTATTACTCTGTTTTGGCGTCCCGGTGTGATTTCCATGATTGACGAACACCGGGGTGCGTTTATGTGTCGGTTAGCAACACTCGCATTTTGGGCCGCTTCTGGCCCGTTTCGTCGACTATTACTCACCGTTTTGGGGCCCCAAAGCGATTTCCATGGTTGTTGAACCCCATGGTGCGCTTACGTGTCGATCATCAACAATCGCAGTTTGGGCCGATTTTGGCCCGTTTCTTGCACTCTTAGTTAGTTTTGGGCGCCCCGCAGTGATTTCCACGATTGACGAACTCCGTGGTGCGTTTACATGTCAGTCATGCATCAACACACAATTTTGGTCGACTCTGGTCCATTTCGTGCACGATTATTCACCATTTTGGCGTCCCAGAGCGATTTCCATGATTGACAATTCCCGGGGTGCGTTTGCGTGTCTGTCCTCAACACTCACAGTTTGGGCCAATTCTGACGCGATTCGAGGACTATTACTCAACATTTAGGGGTCCCGAAGCAATTTCCATAGTTGCTGAACCCCAAAAGGCGTTTACGTGCCGGTCATGAACACTCACAGTTGTGGCCGATTCTGGCCCGTTTCGTGGACTATTACTCACTGTTTGGGGTCCCGGTGTGACTTGCGCAATTAACAAACCCCGGGGTGCGTTTACGTGTCGATCATCAACACTCGCAGTTTCGGCCGATTCGGGCTCGTTTTGTGGCACTCGCAGTTTTGGCCGATTCTGGCCCGTTTCATGGACTATTACTCACAGGTTTGGGGTCCCGGAGTGCTTTCCTTGATTAACAAACCCCGGGGTGCGTTTACGTATCGGTCATCAACACTCATGGTTTTTGTCGATTCTGACTCGTTTCGTGGACTATTACTC
>NW_021279551.1:0-817 GCF_002162155.2 Triticum dicoccoides
GGCGGACCCTTTGAGCGCATCGGCGAGGCTAGGGGTGGCCGGTGGCCACGGGTACGGCGACGATGACGGCGAGCTCCGCTCGGTGGTGTGCGCGAGAGGGGAGCAGAGGAGGGGATGGGATCCAGGGGGAGAGGATGAGGGCGAGGGAGAGCGAGAGGGGGTCGGGGAGGCGCGTGGCGTCACCGGGGCGTCGAGGAGGAAGCAGGAGGTGGCCAGGGGAAGCAGGAGGTGGCCGAGGCCTCTCGGGCGCACGCCACGCCTCGCCTCTGCCTACTGGCAGAGGAAGACGACAGGGGGGAGTGGAGATGGGCTGGGCCGTGCTGGGCCAGGTAAGTGGGCGCCAGGTAGCTTCCTTCTCTCTCTCTCTTTTATTTCTTTTCTATTTCTGTTATTTTGTTTTTGATTTGATTTAAAATACCAAATCATTTAATAAAATCCTGGAAACAATTATGGGTGCTTTCTGAATTATTTCAGTGACCCTTAACAATTTCCAACATTTATTTGAACATTTAAATTATTTATAGTGTTTAAATGCCCAAAGTCAAATACAATATGATTTAATTCAAAAATCCAAAAATGACCTAAGAATATATTCATCATTTTTGGCAGAGGTTTCCACCTTAACCAGAAATCATGAACTTTTCTTAGGAACTTTTTGGGTTTATTGAAAAGATTTTAATTCACCCTAGTTGAGTTGATTTAATGCTAGGGTTTGAACATCCCCATTCCAATTTTAGGCAAAATTTAAACATGATGCAACACATGACTAGCTAGCTCAGAGCAAACCAGAAGTTAGGGATGTGACAACTCACCCCCA
>NW_021279552.1:0-1085 GCF_002162155.2 Triticum dicoccoides
GTTCTCGTAGGGAGACGGGAGCGGATCCATAGTGGTGTATTGATATGGTGAATATGTGGACTCGTGTGCGCCACCTCAAAAAAGTTACTCGCAGTCGTAGTTCAGGATAGCCACCGAGTCAAAGCTGGCTTGCTGCAGTTAAACCCCACCATCCCTTTGTTGATAATGATGCATATGTAGATAGTTCTGATGTAAGTCTTGCTGGGTACATTTGTACTCACGTTTGCCTATTTTATGTTTTTGCAGAGAGACTTCAGTCTCACTAGTATTTCCGCGTGGTCTTCGACGTTTAGCTTGTTACCTCAGCTACGATCTTGTGCCTCGGCAGGATTTGGTAGATAGTCAGGCTTCTCAGCCTTTTTCATTTATAGATGTCTGTACTCAGACATGATAGCTTCCGCTTGTGCTTGAATTGTATGCTCTGAATGTTGGGTCATGAGACCCATGTTTGTAATATCTCGCTCCTCGGAGCCTATTGAATAGATTACTTGAGTCATAGAGTCATGTTGTGATGCCATGTTGTATTTGCACATATCGAGCATGTATGTTATTGAAATGCTTGGTATGTGTGGGATCTGACCATCTAGTTGTTTATCTTTAGTAGCCTCTCTTACGGGGAAATGTCTCCTAGTGTTTCCACCGAGCCATGGTAGCTTGCTACTGCTCCGGAACACTTAGGCTGGCCGGCATGTGTCCTTCTTCGTTCCTGTGTCTGTCCCTTCGGGGAAATGTCACGCGGTGAATACCGGAGTCCTGTTAGCCCGCTACAGCCCGGTTCACCGGAGTCCTGCTAGCCCAGTGCTACAGCCTGGATTCACTCGCTGATGACCGACACGTTCGATGCTGGGTCATGGATGCCTGTCCCTGTAAGTCTGTGCCGCTTTGGGTTTACGACTAGCCATGTCAGCCTGGGCTCCTTATCATATGGATGCTAGCGACACTGTCATATACGTGTGCCAAAAGGCGCAAACGGTCCCGGGCAAAGGTAAGGCGACACCCGTGGGAATACCGTGCGTGAGGCCGCAAAGTGATATGAGGTGTTACATGCTAGATCGATGTGGCATTGAGTCGGGGTCCTGACAGCG
>NW_021279553.1:0-1295 GCF_002162155.2 Triticum dicoccoides
GTGTCGGTCATCAGCGAGTGAATCCAGGCTGTAGCACTGGGCTAGCAGGACTCCGGTGAACCGGGCTGTAGCGGGCTAACAGGACTCCGGTATTCACCGCGTGACATTTCCCCGAAGGGACAGACACAGGAACGAAGAAGGACACATGCCGGCCAGCCTAAGTGTTCCGGAGCAGTAGCAAGCTACCATGGCTCGGTGGAAACACTAGGAGACATTTCCCCGTAAGAGAGGCTACTAAAGATAAACAACTAGATGGTCAGATCCCACACATACCAAGCATTTCAATAACATACACACAATATGCTCGATATGTGCAAATACAACATGGCATCACAACATGACTCTATGACTCAAGTAATCTATTCAATAGGCTCCGAGGAGCGAGATATTACAAACATAGGTCTCATGACCCAACATTCAGAGCATACAAATCAAGCACAAGCGGAAGCTATCATGTCTGAGTACAGACATCTATAAATGAAAAAGGCTGAGAAGCCTGACTATCTACCAAATCCTGCCGAGGCACAAGATCGTAGCTGAGGTAACAAGCTAAACATCGAAGACCACGCGGAAATACTAGTGAGACTGAAGTCTCTCTGCAAAAACATAAAATAGGCAAACGTGAGTACAAATGTACCCAGCAAGACTTACATCAGAACTATCTACATATGCATCATTATCAACAAAGGGATGGTGGGGTTTAACTGCAGCAAGCCAGCTTTGACTCGGTGGCTATCCTGAACTACGACTGCAATGTAACTCTTTTGAGGTGGCGCACACGAGTCCACATATTCACCATATCAATACACCACTATGGATCCACTCTTGTTCCCCTACGAGAACGCCATCCATAGCACTCACGCTTATCTTGCGTATTTTAGAGTATCCACTTTCACTTGTCTATGAACTGATATAAGCAACCCAGAAGTCCTTTTCCGCGGACACGGCTATTCGAATAGATGATGTTAACCCTGCAGGGGTGTACTTCTTCATACATGTTTCCACCACTTAGCGTCTGCACACGACATGTGCTCGGCAGACTTCAAGCGAAAGCCGACGTGGGTGTAGACCACGACCTACCTAAACACTCAAGTCTCTAGTCCAGGTTTATCGCCTATTCGGGTTCCATCCATGAGGAGATCCGGCCGGAGTTTCGCTCACAGCCCCAAACGATGTGAACAGGGTTCCTGAGATACCAAACGGGCATCCGGTACACCGTGCCACGTACCTACCGCATCACAGCCCACCCCTACGGTCAGCGCTGTCCACGGCCTCCAGTAAGCTACAAACACCAG
>NW_021279554.1:0-1220 GCF_002162155.2 Triticum dicoccoides
AACACTTAGCAACCGAACCGGTATCTAATACCCTGGTGCTACTAGGAGTACTAGCAAAGTACACATTAACACAATGTATATCCAATATACTTCTATCGACCTTGCCAGCCTTCTTATCTACCAAGTATCTAGGGTAATTCTGCTCTAGTGGTTGTTCCCCTTATTACAGAAGCACTTAGTCTCGGGTTTGGGTTTTACCTTGGGTTTCTTCACTAGAGCAGCAGCTGATTTGCCGTTTCATGAAGTATCCCTTCTTGCCCTTGCCCTTCTTGAAACTAGTGGTTTCACCAACCATCAACAATTGATGCTCCTTCTTGATTTCTACTTTCGCGGTGTCAAACATCGCGAATACCTCAAGGATCATCATATCTATCCCTGATATGTTATAGTTCATCACGAAGCTCTAACAGCTTGGTGGCAATTACTTTGGAGAACCATCACTGTCTTATCTGGAAGATCAACTCCCACTCGGTTCAAGTGATTGTCGCACTCAGACAATCTGAGCACAAGCTCAACGATTGAGCTTTTCTCCCTTAGTTTGCAGGCTAAGAAAATCGTCGGAGGTCTCATACCTCTTGACGTGGGCACGAGTCTGAAATCCCAATTTCAGCCCTCGAAACATCTCATATGTTCCGCGACATTTCGAAAAACGTCTTTGGTGCCTCAACTCTAAACCGTTTCACTGAACTATCACGTAGTTATCAAAACATGTACAAACGACATTTGGGGTTTAGCACACTGAGCGGTGCATTAAGGAAATAAGCCTTCTATGAAGCAATGAGGACAATCCTTAGTTTACGGACCTAGTCCGCATAATTGCTACTATCAACTTTCAACTAATTTTTCTCTAGGAACATATCTAAACAGTAGAACTATAGCGTGAGCTACGACATAATTTGCAAAAACCTTTTGACTATGTTCAGGATAATTAAGTTCATCTTATGAACTCCCACTCAGATAGACATCCCTCTAGTCATCTAAGTGATTACATGATCCGAGTCAAACTAGGCCGTGTCCGATCATCACGTGAGACGGACTAGTCATCATCGGTGAACATCTTCATGTTGATCGTATCTTCTATACGACTCATGTTCGACCTTTCGGTCTCCGTGTTCCGAGGCCATGTCTGTACATGCTAGGCTCGTCAAGTTAACCCTAAGTGTTTCGCGTGTGTAAATCTGTCTTACACCCGTTGTATGTGAACGTTAGAATCTAACACC
>NW_021279555.1:0-931 GCF_002162155.2 Triticum dicoccoides
ACTAGAGCAGAATTACCCTAGATACTTGGTAGATAAGAAGGCTGGCAAGGTCGATAGAAGTATATTGGATATACATTGTGTTAATGTGTACTTTGCTAGTACTCCTAGTAGCACCAGGGTATTAGATACCGGTTCGGTTGCTAAGTGTTAGTAACTCGAAACAAAAGGCTACGGAATAAACAGAGACTAGCTAAAGGTGAGCTGACGATATGTGTTGGAAGTTTTTCCAAGCTTGATATGATCAAGCATTGCACGCTCCCTCTACCAAAGAGATTGGTGTTAAACCTAAATAATTGTTATTTGGTGTTTGCGTTGAGCATAGACATGATTGGATTACGTCTATCGCAATACGGTTATTCATTTAAGGAGAATAATGGTTACTCTGTTTATTTGAATAATACCTTCAATGGTTTTACACCTAAAATGAATGGTTTATTAAATCTCGATCGTAGTGATACACATGCTCATGCCAAAAGATAGTAATGATAGTACCACCTACTTGTGGCACTGCCACGTAAGTCATATCGGTATAAAACGCATGAAGAAGCTCCATATTGATGGATCTTTGGGCTCACTCGTTTTTGAAAAGTTTGAGACATGCGAACCATGTCTATTGGTGTATATGCATGAAGAAACTCCATGCAAATGGACCATTTTGACTCACTTGATTTTGAATCACTTGGGACATGCAAATCATACCACATGGGCAAGATGACTGAAAAGCCTCGTTTTCAGTAAGATGGAACAAGATAGCAACTTGTTGGAAGTAACACATTTTGATGTGTGCAGTCCAATGAGTGCTGAGGCATGCAGTGAATATCGTTATGTTCTTACTTCACAGATGATTCGAGTAGATGTTGAGTATATTTACTTGATGAATCACGAGTCTGAATTATTGAAAGGTTCAAGTAATTTCAGTGTGAAGTTGAAA
>NW_021279556.1:0-4488 GCF_002162155.2 Triticum dicoccoides
TATTAAACCGTAACTCTGATTTTAACATGTTATATATGAAATTTTAATAGAAAAATATGTAGAATTTGAATATGATGATATTTTTACCTATTAAATATTTTAAAAGCAAACTTGTAACCTATAGGGCACGTCCGTTTTTCTTTCATACCGCGACGATCTGGATTGCAAATAAACAACCACTAAAATCATAAAGAGACGAAAGAAAACATCGATAACCACACATGAGCACCTCTGAACAAACTGGCAGGGGAAAAACAACATTCAAACACACTTTGGTTTGTGTGAACACTGAGGCCACTGAAGGTGAGAAGGAGGATAAGCGGCAACACAAAAATGATGCCTCGCTAAAATATATAAAGGGCATGAACATATTGTGATTATTGGGTTCAGAGTGTGTTATTTTTTCTCCCGTTGCAACACACGGGCTCTTTTGCTAGTTTTGGACCTAAGAACTCTCGAGGCCCAATTTTCCAGCAATTTGTATCAGCTTCGCAACGTGGCCCTCATTACACGCACGAGCTTTGCAACGTGGCCTGTGTTGCGGAGGATGTTTTGCAACACGTGTGGTGTTGCATACCATCCCCACGACTATGCACCACGAGCCCCACCAATGACATGTGAACAACCACCACAATCCCGGAGTCAACGACGACCATGTTTCTACACCACTATCTCCGTTGAATTTTTTTAAGCAGAGGCCGGGGAAGTGAAATTCTCCCCCATTTTTAAAGACTAGTCATTTCATACATCCTCCCGTCCCTTCCCCGTGCGGCGGCGCCGCCCTGCACCGGGGAGCCCCCGCCCTCCTCCTACAGCATCGCCCCTCCTCCGCTCCCCTCCGCCGCCGCCGCCCGGGGCGTCACAGGGCAAAGCCCTTGTAGCTTGGCGTCGGCGGCGGTTTCTCCTCGGATCTCGATCTGGTTGGGTGGCGGCGCTCCTCTCCGGCCAGATCGGCGGCGGTGGCGCAGATCGACGGCGACATGGAAGTGGTGCGGTGACGGCGGGGGAGGACGGCACCAGCAGCGGCGGATCTGGCCTTGACTCATGTGGGGCTAATTCGTTGTCGTACCGATCTCAATCGCCGTCAGTGGAGCACTGCTCTTGGACTTGATCTGCAACACGAGGATGTCTGGGGCGCCGGCCCTAGGCTTGGTGGTGGTGGCCTTCTTCTTCGTCGGAGTTGGTCGGCCGGATGGTTGTCACTAGTGCAGAACCGGGCAATAGCACCGGTTCGTAAGGCCCTTTAGTGCCGGTTCCATAACCGGCACTAAAGTGTGGGCACTAAAGGCCCCCCCCCCTTTAGTACCGGTTCAGCATGAACCGGTGCTAAAGGGCAACCACGTGGCACGAGCCAGCTCCGGAGGCCTGGAGCCCTTTAGTACCGGTTGGTAAGACCAACCAGTACTATAAGGTTTGGGGGATTTTTAGTTTTATGATTTCTTTTTCATTTAATTTTGTGTTTCCATTTTAATTTTTTTTCGTTTGCTGGTATTTTACGATACTACACATTGTACACGTTATGCATATATATATATATATATAGAATTTCTAGTAGAACCAATCATGCATATATATATCATCAATGTCTCACAAACCACCATATTAATTAATTCCGCCTTCGGAGCACGATGACAATCGGAAGTGGTTCATGGTAGCGGGTAATAGTATTCTCCCTTCGGATTTATGACCTGATCGAGCAAAAATCCCGCTATTTCCTCTTGAAGTGCTTCTACGCGCTCCGTTTCTAGGAGCTTCTCCCGCACCTCTTTGAACTGTTAAGAAGGAGATCAATATGCATGTGTATTAATTGTGTGACTAGATATCGATAATGGTTTAAAAATTGTGAATAGTATTCTGACAAGCGTACCCATTCCTGTCTTTGAGATCTGCTCCTTTCGGACGCCATCATGCGAATGTTCTCGCAAACGCAGAATGCACACAGATCAGTCCCCTGCGCCCGCTTTAGGGCCTTTATGAGAATGAAATTTGATTAGATAATAATTAATCAAGCATGATAATTAAAGAGATGGCAGCTAGCTAGCTAGCTAGTACTACTTAATTACTTATCTTGGGTCGAAACCATTTAAGCTTTTTTTCCATTCGCCTTCCGTGACGCTGATGAACCTTGCTCAAGCCCTGCCCGTCGACAAAGAAAATGAATAAAGGGGTTATTAAATAGTTCATATCATGAAATACGAACTAAATAGGCCGAGATATATAGTTAATAATGATTGAAATTACCTGTTGACTATCCCAAACAAGATGTTATAGTCAGTATTTGCTTTGAGTAGTGAGTCCAGTATTTCAACTATTCCGGCGTCAACTTTAATGATACACAAGATCCAGTGAAATCTGCATGCACACACGTTTGCATGTCTTAATTAAGCAGGCATATGTAAGAAAAAACATGTAGCTAGCTAGTAGGCAAAAACAGAGAATTTGTAGTACAAGACAGTGTGACTCACTAGAAGTTGTAAGGAAGTAGTATATCTTCATTGTATTTGAGGCGCTTCAAGAACTCTAGCATGTTGTCCTCCACGGCCTTTTCATGATGTGGATTTATTAGCCATGTGTATTCATTAACGGTGTTTGGGTCAATGAACCCAATGCCAAAGCGTCCACCTTTACTCATTTCATACATCTTCATCCTGCATAATACCACAGAAAAGAATATAGTGAGGATAATTACAGGTAATGATTGATCAAAAGGATCGCTACAGCTAGCTTGAGACTTAAATTACAGAAAGAAATCACTTACAGACAATAGCAACTGACGATAGATTTGTCGAGTGCGTCTTGATTGTATAACTGAAACAGTTCAGAATACTCAACGGACAGAGCTTCCTCATGGAAGTAATGCTCCTCCTTAATATTCACCATGAGGGACTCTCGATTGGAAATCTTGATAATGTTCATGTACCATTGATGCAATTCATACATTCTCGTTGGGAGGTTCTTGACCTTGTCTAGCTCGACCAAAGGTTGGCCCCGGACATATTTCCGTTTTATTTCATCCTCTGTAAGCACAGGCATGGGCTCGATCTCGAGGAGTTGTCCAACAGTGATGTTGAGAACTTCAGCCTGCATTATATGGTCCTTGATTATTACCACATTGCCCACCTCGGGAACGTAAACTGTTTGCCCACAATAATATTGGGCGCGCGTACTGTCACGTGTTGTTGGCACAACAAGTGAGGGATCGATTGCGCCGCCTGTTCTCCCAGCTGGGGAATGGTTTTCCCGCATTTTTTGACAGCTTCTTGTTGTTTGCTTGATCCCGAGCTCGCCTCCTTACGTAGACGTGCTCGATTTAACTTCCTGATGTGGCACTCATAGTCTTTGTCAACGTGCTTGGGAGCTGGTGGTTGAGCCATACGAATGAAGTGGTCAATCGTTTCCTCAGGCACTTTCTCCCTTGGCTGCGGTGGCGGTTTCGGTGCAAAATGGGCTTCCACCTCGGCCTTCGATATGGCTGTATTTTCCTCCTCGGACTTGTCATAAGGCCTCTGCGGAAGAGGCGTCAGGCTTGGACCATATTTATATCGCTTGCCTCCGCCTGTACTTCCTGTACTACCTCGACTCGTACCGCTACGCACCATAGCTGCAGGGTGTCTCTTCTGCGATTGCTGAGGCGGCGGAGACGACTGACGGGGCTGAGTTGGACGAGGAGGAGTGGCCTGAAGCTGTGCCGGACTTGGAGAAGGAGTGGCCTGAGGTTGTGCCGGACTTGGAGGAGTGGACGTCTGACGCTGTGGCGGACTTGGAGGAGGAGGAGTGGCCTGACACTTTGTCGGACTTGGAGGAGGAGTGGCCTGACACTTTGCCGGACTTGGTGGACTTGCAGGAGCGGGAGTCTACTGACTCGGTGGCGGACTTCGACGAGGAGTCGGCTGAGGCGGTGTCGGTGGCCTTTGAAAGATGATGCAATCCTTTTTTCATAGGATGATACGATGTTTGGTCTCTCCGAGAAAGTGCTCGTCGTCACCTCCAGGAATGTCAAGCTGTAGCTCCGAATATGGGTCCACCACCTCATCAACCAAGACACGAGCATAGCCCGCTGGAATCGGGTTGCAATGGAAGGTTGCCTCGGGGGGATTTGTAAAAGCAACGGAGTCCGCCACCTTCATGGATATGTTCTTCATTTTGACGTGTAGCTCTCAGTTAGTGTTCTCCGTGATGTCATCCACGGGGTATCTATCCAGCATTACGTCGTCCGGGGCGGAACCCATGCTGCTTCTCGGCATGGATGGGGCGGTGCTATCCAATGTTGGATCATCCGCTAGCTGTTGCAGCTACTGAGACCCCCTTTGCTGGGTAAGTGAGTCGATCTGCTCCTGCTGCCGCTGGAATTTGACTGCCAATTCCGCTTGACTTGCTTCTAGGCCTTGAAGGCGTTCATAGTCCCGCTTCCTCTGCTCCTCCTCCATCTTCCTCTTCTTCTCCTCCGCAATCTTCTTTCTCGCATGGGTTCTTTAGTCGGTGTTCCAG
>NW_021279557.1:0-1285 GCF_002162155.2 Triticum dicoccoides
TGGTAGGCCTGCACCACCACCTCAGGTACGAGATGATGTCCATATTCCTAAACTGAAATTGAATATTCCACCATTTGAGGGTAGATATGTTCCTGATATATATCTTACTTGGGAGTTAGAAACTGAACAACGTTTTACATGTTTACAATATCCCGAGGAGAGACGGGTTGCTGCTGTTGTTTGTGCTTTCACTAGTTTTGCATGTGTCTGGTGGTCTGAACATTGTAGATTATATCCTATTCCAACTACTTGGGCTGCTTTGAAAACCGCTATGCGTACGCGTTGGGTTCCACCATATTATCAACGTGAATTGCTTCAAAAATTGCAGCGTTTAAGACAAGGAAAAAATTCTGTAGAAGAATATTATCAGGAATTACAAACTAGCATGATTCGATGTGGTATTGTTGAGGAGAATGAAGCTATGCTTGCACGTTTTCTGGGTGGATTAAATAGAGAGATTCAGACCATTCTAGACTATAAGGAGTATACTTGATAGAGGCGAGGGTGTCCCGATCTTTCGATGAGATGATAACTATCGATTTGGTGGAGACGACTTTGACGATCCGACTACAAACGTGCACGATGTTGCGCCTTAGCAATCGCTAAACCAATCTCCTGAGGTTACTGATGATGCCGGAAGCACGGTCAGCCTGACCACGAAGGTCTATTCCTGCAAGCAATCGAAGAACGAGCAAGAATATGATAAAGCAATCTGAATATTGCAAATATATATGAGGTATTGATAATGGTGGGGATCCGTAAGCGGTCTTGGTCTGGTCGTTGGACACAAACGAAGTACACGAAGTTGCAATGGCGAACTTTTAACTAAGCAAATCCCAAGGAAAAGCTACTAGATGGATCTACTTATATAGGAGCAAGGGGTGGCGGCCAAGGAGGTGGGAGGACGTCCCAAGGCAGCCTAAAACTAAATCTAGGTCGTACAAGGCCAATGGGCCCAAGTGGAGGTGATGTAACACCTTTGGACTTGTAGTTTGACTCGGATTCTGCTGCAGCATCAGATTGTTTCGTCCACAACTCAACGCTCCGGACGAATTTGAAGGTGATTCCAATTGGGTTGGAAAGTGCACGAAATCTAGTTTCCAACAAAAAAAGAATCACCCAATTCGGAGTCCGTATGAAAAACTTGTGTGCGTTTTGAGTCAGGTGTGTCTGTGCAGTCCGAATCTGAATCCAGAACGTGAGAGACTTGGACTCTATCTTCTCTTGGGCCAAAAGTGACGTGAGAGAACTTTTTGGACAGCAAATAAACATCTCTTTCTTCCTT
>NW_021279558.1:0-1075 GCF_002162155.2 Triticum dicoccoides
TAATATTTGAAAACTTTTGATGTTTGCCTAATTTTGAATTTGAATTAGAATCGGTTTCGAACTAACGCAAGATTAGCATCAGTAATCAAGGTGACGTGGCATCATTAGTAGATGGTTGCTGTAGCTTAATTATCCGGGCGTCACAATTCTCCTCCACTACAAGAAATCTCGTCCCGAGATTTAAGAGGGGAGTAAGGGGGAAAGTTCTGGTTACGATATTCTAACGGATCTTCTCGAAGAAGTTAATCCCTTTCTTTGATGTCTTCCATTCTTTATTCCAATGCATCCTGATAAACTTGTCATCATTTCTTCGGGAACTCCATCGTACTTACGAAAGGATAAGGGGCAGCTCACTACGACATAATGCTTCTGAGGGAAACAATCTGGGGTTAACCCAGGAATGAGTATAAGATTATCTCTCGAGTTGAACATATGAAATACCTCGAGAGTAAGGTACGAAGGTACCATAAGAGGCTACAAGCGGATAGCTAGTTGCTCGAAGCCTGAACCAGAGTGAGAAAGGGGTTCAGAGTAGCGAGAGTAAGTATTGCGTCTGATACCAGAATAGATCAATAGGACGGTGGCCCGTGAATTACATACGAGGCCACGTACGAGGAATAACTTAGGGAATAGGGGGGTGTACAGGACAGTCAGGTTTCGATCCTGTGGAACTGTGGGTTATGGGCCCGCCATGTGTTTTTTTGTTAAATAGGAGCAGTGACGTCTTGCACGGTCATGATAGCAAGGCACGTCAGAGAGTACCATGTCAGTTATGTCGGCAACAACATCGATACCAAGGGCGAGGGACGAAGAGAACCATTTTCCTGCTCGTTGAACGAGGCGGGCCAATAGGCAAGGTTCTCGTCCATTGGTGGCTACCGAAATGTCATCAACAATAGTAACAGGGTCTTGCTGACAGAATTGTACACCGAGGTATATACATAAGCAGGAGAATATTACTGCTTAGATCATATAGATCACAAGAAAGGTTAAACCAAATAATGGAAAGGAAAATGTGTTTAAACACATATATCAGGGGTATATCCTTCCCAAGGACAAGCAGAGCATGATATCC
>NW_021279559.1:0-1263 GCF_002162155.2 Triticum dicoccoides
AGCCATGGTAGCTTGCTACTGCTCTGGAACACTTAGGCTGGCCGGCATGTGTCCTTCTTCGTTCCTGTGTCTGTCCCTTCGGGGAAATGTCACGCTTTGAGTACCGGAGTCCTGCTAGCCCGCTACAGCCCGGTTTACCGGAGTCCTGCTAGCCCAGTGCTACAGCCCGGACCCACTTGCTGATGACCGACACGTTCGAAGCTGGGTCATGGATGCCTGTCCCTGTAAGTCTGTGCCACTTTGGGTTTACGACTAGTCATGTCAGCCCGGGCTCTTTATCATATGGATGCTAGCGACACTATCATATACGTGAGCCAAAAGGCGCAAACGGTCCCGGGCAAAGGTAAGGCGACACCCGTGGGGATACCGTGCGTGAGGCCGCAAAGTGATATGAGGTGTTACCGGCTAGATCGATGTGACATCGAGTCGGGGTCTTGACAGCGTTGGCATCTGAGCCGGACTGCCTGTAGGTTCTCCAAGCCAAACTGGTCGATGTTGAGTCTAGAAATTCTTTAGTTATATGTAGGGGAATTGTTTGTGGGTTGGAACGTAAGGCTCTTTTTACTCCTTTATCTTATGACATTCTGATCTGAGTCAGTCCATTCTTCCACCGGGGGTTAAGGAATTAGGATCTATACTCTCTATCAGGATCACGTGTTACTAATCAGTAGTACCTTATAAGTTTGATGGATACAAGCCTAGTTCAGTTCTACTACCACATTATGTTGTTAGAATGGATTCAGAACTTTGACATGATGATGTTGAGTGTGTACGAAATCCTTTGTCAAATGTCTCAAAATCCTTCTTGAGCATTTACAGCTGTTATGCTGCCGAAATTTTGCTAGAAATTCTAATGCCTTTGCATTATGATTGTGCTTTCAGATGGCCACTCGCGACCCCAATCAAGTGGTTCGCCTGACTCGATGCCTAGATGTACCCGGCCATACTGCCAAGTTGGTCAGGGTAATGACTGAGGCTGGATACCGCTGGTATCCCGAGTACACGGTCGAAGAGCAATTCCGAGACTTTAATCAAAGCCAGTATCTCTGCACTGTCAGGATATTTCCATCTTATCCTGGATCCACCGAGCCTCTTCACTGCTCCTATGGACTCGGGGTTACTGTTGAGATGGCTGTGCAGGACGCCGCCTACTCTATGATGACCATTATGCGAGTCAGATCTGGTCTATTTCGGGACTCTGATTTCCGGTATATGCCAGGATCACTTCCGGGAGCACAAGGGTATCTCCAGGCTATCTATGCT
>NW_021279560.1:0-930 GCF_002162155.2 Triticum dicoccoides
AAGCAAATATATTTTTTATGTCAAACTCCCATTCAATATATAAAGCAGGTTTAAAACGGCCATTAAATGGTGGTATAGATACATTAACCTGATCATGTGCATTTGGATGTTTGTGCACCTCTCGTGACGGTTGTGGTATTTGCAAAGGTGGTGGCACGTCTCCCGCGATCGACAAAGCCCATGAATTGACTCTGGATCCTATCATGATTAGTAGAACAAGAACAAAACCCAAAAATAATGTTCCTATAACTACTAGGATGTGGTGGTAAAACGCTCACAGTAAAGCAAATATCAATGTCTTACAAGTTCTTACCATGCAGCAGGCGGTGATCGGCAACCAGCGGTGTCAAGTAACTCCGAATATTGAGTAAAGCGATTGCCAGGGGAGCGTACGTATACACGGTGTAGAAATATGTGGAGCCGGGTTGGCTATATATGGTAGCAAAAGATTAGCAATAATCAATTCAAAGATGCAATGTTGAATAAACGCTCAACGACGGTACTGTGCTGGTCCTAGGCTAGACCGGACTAGAGACGCGAGCCTAGAACACTAATGAGGTCACGGCGTAGCACAACTAGCATCAATGAAGGATACTAAGTAGCTCTTGACAGCAAGATATAAGTGAAGATCACAACAGCAGTGAAGATAATGAGGTGAAACAACAGCCAAGCAGGATATATCAACAACTTTGTCTCCAACTTTCCTCTGAAAAAGTTTGTGCCGATTTTTTTGTTTTTTTTTTCTTCTCTCTTTTTCTTTCCTCACACTTTTTTTTTCTCTCCTTTTTTTTCTCTGACTTTTTTTTTCCTTTTTTTTCTCTCGTTTTTTTTCTCTCTTTTTTTCTCCCTCTTTCCAAAACAAACTAGATAAGATGCAAATTGGATCAAGTGAAGATGTGAACGATCTCAACTATTATTATGACAATGAAT
>NW_021279561.1:0-1274 GCF_002162155.2 Triticum dicoccoides
GGTAGCATCGCCCTACCCGCCACATGCACCCTCCTCGAGATATCCTGCGGTGAAGGTGGCCCGTCCTGAGCACGGATCGTACTCGGTGCCGGCTGGCTCGCACCCTTCTTAGTCTTTCTTTTGCGTGCCTTCTTCTTCTCCTGTAATGGGACCGAGTTCTGCTCACAGACCGCCTTCTTGAGTGTGTTGGGGCTGATAATATTTCGCACCTCGCCTATCTGAGGCTCGGTGAAGTCGGCAGCTGGAGGCGTCTCCTGAGAGCTGAACGCCAGACGGCGCCTGTTGCAACTTGGCTTCTCCGCGGTACGAGCTAGATCGCACACGTCTTTTGTTGGGTTTGGTTCTTGAGAAGGAGGCCCCATGAAGTCGCCATCGTACCCATGCTCGGCAAAGTACTGATCGACGTTGCCAAATGTATCATCGTCGTCGTCGTCGTCGTTCTGATCCTATGCCATATGCATGTTTGGATCTAGTGGCATAGGGATGTCCGACACCGTTACGGCGGTCTTGCCATGGGGCCGACTTGGCGCCGGCACGACTGGCGGTGTTGTCTTTGGGGTGGTGTCCCCCGCCCCCAAACGAATCTGGCTCTTCGGCCAAAGCAGGGGCCAGCTCAGGCAGGCGCTGAGGGTCATCACGTCATCATCGTCGGCCCCGACGGGTCGAATCGGAGGTAACAAGTCGTCGCAGCCTGGCAGCACCCGAACCAGTTGAACCCTAAACAAGTTGGGTGGCATCTGGGTACCGTGGAACAAGGGGTTGCCCGGTTGAACGATTTTGCCCTTGGCGACATCGACCAACTCGTTGTTCACGAAGTGGAGGAGAGTGCACGGAACGTCGGCGGGCGCCCTGCGAAAACATGTAGGGCGTCAGGGATGCCCAGTCAAAGGCAAGGAGATGAAGTCCTCGGCCGAGAGAGGCTTAATTAGTTACCGTGATGATGGCGTCGAGCTCGGCTAATGTCGAGGCACCGCCAACGGCGGGCGTGCAGTTGACGGAGCGGCCGCTTGCTGAAGAGGTGCCGGCCGGCGTACACCCGGGTGCATTAAGCTCCCGTGCCGGCGTCGGAGACACCAATGCCGCCTCCGCCGGAGGCACCAATGGCCCCGCCATCGCATTATGCGAGTTGCTGGCCGTGAAGCTAGGAATCGGGGGCGGCCCCTGTTGGCCGCCCGCAATCCACGCACTCAACCCCGAGATCAAGGTAGGCACAAGGGCGGTGATCGTCGCTCCGAGTCGTTGTTCCACTTGCTCTTGGACAATCTCCGGAATCC
>NW_021279562.1:0-1050 GCF_002162155.2 Triticum dicoccoides
ATCCGAGTTAATTTCCAAAGGGACACCATGAAGGGACACTATTCGGGAGATGTATAAGTCTGCCAGCTGACTAGCGGTTATACTCTCACGAACAGGTAAGAAATGAGCTACTTTGGAAAGACGATCGACCACGACGAGAATAGCATTATTCCCTCTCTTGGTCCTGGGAAAACCGGTAATGAAATCCATACCAATTTTATCCCATTTCCATTCAGGAATAGCTAAGGGTTGAAGGGTGCCAGCAGGCCGTTGGTGCTCTGCTTTTACACGACGACAGACGTCGCAGTTAGCAATATACTGAGCAATTTCTCTCTTCATCCTAGTCCACCAGAACCTCTGGCGTAGGTCCTGATACATCTTAGTACTACCGGGATGAATAGTGAGAGGAGATTCATGAGCCTCCTTAAGGATCAACTGCCGTAGATGCTGGTTCTTGGGAACCACTAGACGGTTCTCAAAGTACACAACACCATGATCATTTGTGGAGAAACAACTAGCACCTCCGCTAGCAATGTTCTCCTTGATCTTAGCTATTCCCTTATCTCGCTTCTGGGCAGCAATGATTTGATCCCTAAGAGTAGGTTTCACCACCAAGGTGGAGAGAAATCCTTGAGGAACAATGTGAAGGTTAAGCTTCCGAAATTCCTCATGGAGAAGCGGTTGACTTTGTTGTAACATCAGATTGTTACAATAGGATTTACGACTTAGCGCATCAGCCATGACGTTGGCTTTCCCTGGGGTGTAGGTTATTCCTAAGTCGAAGTCGGTGATCAATTCAACCCAACGTCTTTGCCTGAGGTTCAGATCCGGTTGGGTGAAGATGTACTTCAGACTTTGGTGATCAGTGAATATTTCGCAACGATTACCGAGGAGGTAATGTCGCCAGGTCTTAAGTGCATAGACTACGGCTGCAAGCTCTAGATCATGAGTGGGATAATTCTCCTCATGTGGGTGCAATTGCCGTGAAGCGTAGGCAATTACGTGTCGATCTTGCATGAGAATGCAACCTAGTCCTTGTCGCGAGGCGTCGCAGTAGATAACAAAGTCCTT
>NW_021279563.1:0-1418 GCF_002162155.2 Triticum dicoccoides
GCGGTGAAGAATTATATATAGGAAGTGCAGTTTCGGCCATCGGGAAGGTTTCGGGGGTCACCGGTATTGTATCGGGACCACCGGAAGGGTCCCGGGGGTCCACCGGGTGGGGCCACCTATCCCGGAGGGCCCCGTGGGCTGAAGTGGGAGGGGAACCAGCCCCTGGTGAGCTGATGCGCCCCCCTTGGCCCCCCTTGCGCCTAGGGTTGGAAACCCTAGGGGTGGGGGCGCCTCCACTTGACTTGGGGGGCAAGCCACCCCCTTGGCCGCCGCCCCTCCTTGGATATCCCATCTCCTAGGGCCGCCCCCCGGGGCCTATATAAAGAGGGGGGAGGGAGGGCAGCCGCACCCCGAGTCTCTGGTGCCTCCCTCTCCCCTACAACATCTCTCCCTATCGCAGAAGCTTGGCGAAGCCCTGCCGTCGTGCTGCTGGATCTTCATCAACCTCTCCTTCCCCCTTGCTGGATCAAGAAGCACTACTAGAAAAGGGGCTATAGATGGGATTGACACTAATGGCGCACCAGACAGGTGGTGCGCCATTAGTATATACTAATGGCGCACCACCTTCTGATGCGCCATTAGAGTTGAAACTACTAATGGCGCACCTTGCCCACGGTGCGCCATTAGTATCAATTTTTTTTTGAACTAGTGCGCCTGTACAAACATACTAATGGCGCATCCACAGGAAGTGCGCCATTACTAGTTGTAACTAGTAATGACGCACCAGCCAGAAAGTGCGCCACTAATGTTATTTTTTTATTATTTTTTTATTCCTTTTTTTGCTAAACTACTAATGGCGCACTCACACGAGGTGCGCCATTACTAGTTTAAACTTGTAATGGCGCACGGTGGCAGAGTGCGCCATTAGTATGTTTTTTTTGCAAAACTACTAATGGCGCACCACCAGGGGGTGCGCCATTAGTAACCTGGATTACTAATGGCACATTTGTTGTTGGTGCGCCATTAGTAAGTGGGCAGCAACAAGATATTTTGGACAGCCTCTCCTCCCACACTCACTTTCTCCCCACTTCATTCTCTCCACCGCCTCCTCCTTGTCTCGGGTGCCTCCTCTTTTTCACCTCATTTCCACCATAGATTCATTCAAATTAAGTGGTTAAGTTACCTTGTTTTGCTAGGTAAGTAAGGGGGGAAGCTATATTTATGTTGTTTTCCCTACAACAATGTGCACATGCACTTTTTATGGCCTAGCTAGATCTATGTATGTTCGTGGTGTTGCATATGTTTGTGGTGTTGCATATGTGTTTGTGTTTGGAGGTGTACCGGTATTTGAAATGCGATAGTTGCCAATATTTTGCCGGAATGTTGATTCATTTCCGTTTCGGCGAGAATTTTGGCATTAAGCATTCTTTTTGGTCCTATTTTTAGGGAAAGTCAGGCTGCGACGACTTGTTACCTCC
>NW_021279564.1:0-1170 GCF_002162155.2 Triticum dicoccoides
GATCCGTTGACTAAACCTCTCCCTAGAGCAAAACATGATCAACACCAGAATTCCATGGGTGTTCGATTCATCACAATGTAACTAGATTATTGACTCTAGTGCAAGTGGGAGACTGTTGGAAATATGCCCTAGAGGCAATAATAAAAGCATTATTATTATATTTCCTTGTTCATGATAATTGTCTTTATTCATGCTATAATTGTGTTATCCGGAAATCGTAATACATGTGTGAATAACAGACACCAACATGTCCCTAGTGAGCCTCTAGTTGACTAGCTCGTTGATCAACAGATAGTCATGGTTTCCTGACTATGGACACTGGATGTCATTGATAACGAGATCACATCATTGGGAGAATGATGTGATGGACAAGACCCAATCCTAAACATAGCACAAGATCGTATAGTTCGTTTGCTAGAGTTTTCTAATGTCAAGTATCTATTCCTTTGACCATGAGATCGTGTGACTCCCAGATACTGTAGGAGTGCTTTGGGTATGCCAAACGTCACAACGTAACTGGGTGACTATAAAGGTAGACTACGGGTATCTCCGAAAGTGTCTGTTGGGTGACATGGATCAAGACTGGGATTTGTCACTCCGTATGACGGAGAGGTATCACTGGGCCCACTCAGTAATGCATCATCATAATGAGCTCAGAGTGACCAAGTGTCTGGTCACGAGATCATGCATTACGGTACGAGTAAAGTGACTTGCTGGTAACGAGATTGAACGAGGTATTGGGATACCGACGATCGAATCTCGGGCAAGTAACATATCGATAGACAAAGGGAATAGCGTACGGGATTGATTAAATCCTTGACATCGTGGTTCATCCGATGAGATCATCGTGGAGCATGTGGGAGCCAACATGGGTATCCAGATCCCGCTGTTGGTTATTGACCGGAGAGTCGTCTCGGTCATGTCTGCTTGTCTCCCGAACCCGTAGGGTCTACACACTTAAGGTTCGGTGACGCTAGGGTTATGAAGATATGTATATGCAGAAACCCGAATGTTGTTCGGAGTCCCGGATGAGATCCCGGACGTCACGAGGAGTTCCAGAATGGTCCGGAGGTAAAGAATTATATATAGGAAGTGCTATTTCAGGCATCGGGACAAGTTTCGGGGTTATCGGTATTGTACCGGGACCACCGGAAGGGTCCCGGGGGTCCA
>NW_021279565.1:0-1730 GCF_002162155.2 Triticum dicoccoides
GCGGCCCTGGAGCGTGCGAAGAAGGCGACAACGGCGGCGAAAGGCAAGAAGACGAGTCGGGGGGGTCGTCGTCGAGGGCTGCTACCTCTTGAGTGCATTGGTTTTCCCTTGAAGAGGAAAGGGTGATGCGGCAAAGTAGCGTAAGTATTTCCCTCAGTTTTTGAGAACCAAGGTATCAATCCAGTAGGAGGTTGCACGCAAGTCACCTTGTACCTGCACAAACAAATAAGAACCTTGCAACCAACGCGATAAAGGGGTTGTCAATCCCTTCACGGCCACTTGCAAAAGTGAGATCTGATAGAGATAATAAGATAAATATTTTTGGTATTTTTATGATATAGATTGGAAAGTTAAGATTGCAAAATAAACGGCGGAAGAAATAGTAAATTGATAGGAAAATAATATGATGGAAGATAGACCCGGGGGCCATAGGTTTCACTAGTGGCTTCTCTCAAGATAGCAATTTCTACGGTGGGTGAACAAATTACTTTCGAGCAATTGATAGAAAAGCGTATAGTTATGAGAATATCGAGGCATGATCATGTATATAGGCATCACGTCCGCGACAAATAGACCGAAACGATTCTTCATCTACTACTATTACTCCACACATTGACCGCTATCCAACATGCATCTAGAGTATTAAGTTCATAAGAACAGAGTAACGCAGTAGGCAAGATGACATGATGTAGAGGGATAAACTCAAGCAATATGATATAAACCCCATCTTTTTATCCTCGATGGCAACAATACAATACGTGCCTTGCCGCCCCTGCTGTCACCGGGAAAGGACACCGCAAGATTGAATCCAAAGCTAAGCACTTCTCCCATTGCAAGAAAGATCAATATAGTAGGCCAAACCAAACTGCTAATTCGAAGAGACTTGCAAAGATAACAAATCATACATATAAGAATTTAGAGAAGAACCAAATATTGTTCATAGATAATCTTGATCATAAACCCACAATTCATCGGATCTCGACAAACACACTGCAAAAAGAATTACATCGAATAGATCTCCAAGAGAATCGAGGAGAACTTTGTTTTGAGATCCAAAGAGAGAGAAGAAGCGATCTAGCTAATAACTATGGATCCGAAGGTTTGTGGTAAACTACTCACACATCATCGGAGAGGCTATGGTGTTGATGTAGAAGCCCTCCATGATCGATTCCCCCTCTGACGAAGCACCGGAAAAGGCCCCAAGATGGGATCTCACGGGTACAGAAGGTTCCGGCGGTGGAAATAGGGTTTCGTGGTGCTCTCGGATGTTTTCAGGGTATATGAGTATATATAGGCGAAGGAAGGAGGTCGGTGGAGCCACGAGGGGCCCACGAGGGTGGGGGGCGCGCCAACCCCCTGGGAACGCCTCCCTGCCTCGTGGCCGCCTCGTTGCTTCCTTGACGTCTACTGCAAGTCTCCTGGATTGCATTTGTTCCAAAAATAACTCTCCCGAAGGTTTCATTCCGTTTGGATTCCGTTTGATATTCCTTTTCTGCGAAACACTGAAATAGCCAAAAAAACAACAATTTTTGCACTAGGCCTTTGGTTAGTAGGTTAGTCCCAAAAACAATATATAAGTGTGTAATAAAGCCCATTAAACATCCAAAACAGATAATATAATAGCATGGAACAATCAAAAAATATAGATACGTTGGAGACGTATCAAGGGCCGACCTGCCACCCTGCTGGATCTAGGGCGACTGGATCCGGTCCACGCTCTCGAAGGAGGA
>NW_021279566.1:0-1533 GCF_002162155.2 Triticum dicoccoides
ACTCATCAGAAATTCTATAGTGCTCCCACTCACTTCTTTGGAAATACAAGTTTCTCATAAACTTTGTACAAACCCAAAATTTTTGATCATCATCAAAGCATACATTCCAACTCCGAGATGCTCACTCCAGTCCTTAGAAGGATTGCTGGAGCTTTGCATACTTATTAGCATCTTTCGGGATTGACAAAACCTTCCGGTTGTATCACATACAACCTTTCCTCATTAAAATCGTCGAGGAAACAATGTTTTGACATCCTATCTGCAAGATTTCATAAATAATGCAGTAATCGCTAATATAATTCCAACAGACTCTTAGCATCGCTACGAGTGAGAAAATCTCATCGTAGTCAACTCCTTGAACTTGTCGGAAAACATCTTAACGACAAGTCGAGCTTTCTTAATGGTGACATTTACCATCATTGTCCGTCTTCCTTTTGTAATCCATCTGTACTCATTAGCCTTACGACCATCGAGCCGTTCTGCCAAAGTCTACACTTTGTTTTCATACATGGATCCTCTCTCGGATTTTATGGCCTCAAGCCATTTATCGGAATCCGGGCCCACCATCGCTTCTCCATAGCTCGTAGGTTCATTGTTGTCTAACAACATGACCTTCAAGACAGGATTACGTACCACTCTGAAGTAGTACGCATCATTGTCATCCTACGAGGTTTGGGAGTGACTTGATCCGAAGTTTCATGATCAATATCATAAGCTTCCACTTCAATTGGTGTAGGTGCCACAGGAACAACTCCCTGTGCCCTGTCACACACTAGTTGAAGAGACGGTTCAATAACCTCATCAAGTCTCCACCATCCTCCCACTCAATTCTTTCGAGAGAAACTTTTCCTCGAGAAAGGACTCGATTCTAGAAACAATCCATATTGCTTTCGGATCTGAATTAGGAGGTATACCCAACTGTTTTGGGTTTCCTATGAAGATGCATTTTATCCGCTTTGGGTTCGAGCTTATCAACCTGAAACTTTTCCATATAAGCGTCGCAGCCCCAAACTTTTAAGAAACGACAACTTAGGTTTCTCTAAACCATAATTCATACGGTGTCATCTCATCGGAATTACGTGGTGCCCTATTTAAAGTGAATGTGGTTGTCTCTAATGCCTAACCCATGAACGATAGTGGTAATTCGATAAGAGACATCATGGTACGCACCATATCCAATAGGGTGCAACTATGATGTTCGGACACACCATCACATTATGGTGTTCCAGGCGGTATTAATTGCGAAACAATTTTCACAATGTCTTAATTGTGTGCCAAAACTCGTAACTCAGATATTCATCTCTATGATCATATCATAGACATTTTATCCTCTTGTCACAATGATCTGCTACTTCACTCTGAAATTACTTGAACCATTCAATAATTCAGACTTGTGTTTCATCAAGTAAATATACTCAACATTTACTCGAATCATCTGTGAAGTAAGAACATAATGATATTCACTGCATGCCTCAGCACTCATTCGACTGCACACATCAAAATGTGTTACTTCCAACAAGTTGCTATCTTGTT
>NW_021279567.1:0-940 GCF_002162155.2 Triticum dicoccoides
CTCTCCACTCGGAGTAGTTTTATAACATAGGCGAGTATGGGGTCGCAGCTAAGCCCCCGAGTGGGAGGATTGCTCTCCACCCGGATTAGCTTTTGTTACTTAGGCGAATCAGGTTTGCGACTAAGCCCTTTGAAACTTAGGCGAATCGGGTTCGCGGCTAAGCCGCCGAGTGGGAGGATTTCTCTCCACTCGGAATAGCTTTGTAACTTAGGCGAGTACGGGGTCGCAGCTAAGCCCCCGAGTGGGAAGATTGCTGTCCACTCTGAGTAGTTTTATAACTTAGGCGAGCACGGGCTCGCAGGTAAGCCCCCGAGTGGGAGTATTGCACTTCACTCGGAGTAGTTTCATAACTTTGGCTCGTACAGGGTCACAGCTAACCCCCGAGTGGGAGGATTGCTCTCCACTCGGAGTAGTTTTGTTACTTAGGCGAGTATGGGGTCGCAGCTAAGCCCCCGAGAGGGAGGATTGCTCTCCACTCAGAGTAGTTTTGTAACTTAGGCGAGTACGGCGTCTTAGGTATGCCCCCGAGTGGGAGGATTGCTCTCCTCTCAAGGCGTCGACCGAAGCGTCCTTCTCGAATGGCTCTGATCTCTTGACAGTCGTTGGTGTTGGGGGTATGCAGGTTATGGAAGGCGCAGAACGGGCGGCTGCCTTTGGATGACTCGGGCTGGTCTCTGCTGCGCTTGGTGTTCACTCGGAGTAGTTTTGTAACGTAGGCGAGTACGAGATCCCAGCTAAGCCCCCGAGTGGGAGGGTTGCTCTCCACTCGGAGTAGTTTTGTAACTTAGGTGAGTACGTGGTCACAACTAAGCCCTCGAGTGGGAGGATTGGTCCCCACTCAGAGTAGTTTTGTAAATTAGGCAAGTACAGGGTCGCGGGTAAGCCCCTGAGTGGGAGGATTTCTCTCCACTCGGAGTAGTTTTGTAACTTAGGCGAGTAC
>NW_021279568.1:0-1136 GCF_002162155.2 Triticum dicoccoides
GTTGATGAGGACATGACTACCTTGGATATGACCAAAAATATTGCATATATGCATATTTGTCAGGTGATTTCTAGTGCAAACTATTCAATAATCTATTTATGTTATCCAGAACAAAAATACTTCACACACTTTTGTGTTTTGTCTAATTGCAGGTGTATGGAACATTTGTACAATCCACATATGAAGATAAGGAAGAAAGAGATGTTTATTTGCTGTCCAAAAAGTTCTCTCACGTCACTTTTGGCCCAAGAGAAGATAGAGTCCAAGTCTCTCACGTTCTGGATTCAGATTCGGACTGCACAGACACACCTGACTCAAAACGGACACAAGTTTTTCATACGGACTCCGAATTGGGTGATTCTTTTTTTGTTGGAAACTAGATTTCGTGCACTTTCCAACCCAATTGGAATCACCTTCAAATTCGTCCGGAGCGTTGAGGTGTGGACGAAACAATCTGATGCTGCAGCAGAATCCGAGTCAAACTACAAGTCCAAAGGTGTTACATCACCTCCACTTGGGCCCATTGGCCTTGTACGACCTAGATTTAGTTTTAGGCTGCCTTGGGACGTCCTCCCACCTCCTTGGCCACCACCCCTTGCTCCTATATAAGTAGATCCGTCTAGTAGTTTTTCCTTGGGATTTGTTTAGTTAAAAGTTAGCCAGTGCAACTTCGTGTACTTCGTTTGTGTCCAACGACCAGACCAAGACCGCTTACGGATCCCCACCATTATCAATACCTCATATATATTTGCAATATTCAGATTGCTTTATCATATTCTTGCTCGTTCTTTGATTGCTTGCAGGAATAGACCTTCGTGGTCAGGCTGACCGTGCTTCCGGCATCGTCAGTAACCTCAGGAGATTGGTTTAGCGATTGCTAAGGCGCAACGTCGTGCACGTTTGTAGTCGGATCGTCAAAGTCGTCTCCACCAAATCGATAGTTATCATCTCATCGAAAGATCGGGACCCTCGCCTCTATCAAGTGGTATCAGTTTTCAGGTTGCTCGGTGAGAATTTCCAGTTTTCCTATATTAGATTTATTTTCTTACCTATTGTCCAAGAAAAAGCCACACACAAAAAAGTTAGATCTGTTCATGCTTTATCCAAGCCAGTCTGAGCCTTTGCAATTTTCTATT